>NC_063216.1:37882664-38187273 GCF_020740725.1 Corvus hawaiiensis
TCAGTTTTTCTTTGCAGAGGGTATGTCAAGAAATAAAGTAATATTGAAAAATTAGTTAATTTTGGGGGGGGGGAAGAGGGGAAGTCTAGAAAGAATTTGTTGCAGTGAAGGGAGACAAGATTTTTATGCTTTTTTTTCAACAAAGGCAAAATACTTTTAGTGTCCATTATATTTCAGAAACACTGCATTAAGTTGCTAACAATATCATATGGAAGTGATCTAGTCCCAACAGAATGTTTGCAGAAATTAGTAAAGAAAAAGAAACATTTGTACACATGAAGGTGAAATTCTAAAAAGTAGGGGGATCCCTTTATTTAGTTGGCATGATTGGTTGTAAAACTGTATATTGCATATTTAGGGAGATTGTTTTAGGAAGGCAAAGAATTATGTGTTTGATACGTATATTTTTGGGCCAGACATACCTTAAAGTCAGTGAATATCAAAGGTGCCCCTTCCAGCATATAAGCTATCTCATATTTTGATTTTGTGTGACATAAGTACATGTTTTTGTTTTGTCTATATGTTGCTGGAATGTATTACCTTCCCCTAGGCCTGAAGAATAAATAAACTAATTGTATATCTGACATACAGTAATCAGTTTGTGCTGACATAATTAAGACTGTGTGAGGTCTAGAGCATGATTAGGATGGGGTTTTGGGTCACCTTGAAGAGAAGCAGGCAGCAGAAGGCATGAAAATAGCCATCAAACCAAGCAAACAAAAAGATTGGAAATGTGCTTTTGAACATTACTAAATGGTCAGATTTTAAATTCCCATCTGTTCCTCAGTAATCAGTGGCTTTGTAAAAAAGGAAAAGATAGACTTGCATGTAGTTGTTATCATCAAGACTTTATATCTTAGATGTATAAGTAGAACATTTTGGTGATCAATTCAAAGAAACAGAATTCAAGCCAGAACTGAAAGCTTCAGAGCCTGCTTACAGCAGCAATGTATTTTAAAAAAAATATAAGTTGCTTAGCTAGTTTTGAAGAAATTTTTACTGTGGTCTTGAGGAAAGCCAAACATTTAAACTGGGAAAACACTTTGGCTGTTATACTCCTATTAACTGCTAGGTTATTAGAAATGCCAGTTCTTTTGTGTCCTTTACAAAACCGCAGGACATGAAAGTCAAGGAACTTGTAAATATGAGAAGGTTGCCTCTCTGTTAAAATGACTGTTTAAAAGCAGATCTTGTTCCTGAAGATTATAAATTTTAGTATGGCATCTCAGGAAAAAAAAAAAAATTTCCTGTTAATCACCAATATTCATTCAAGACCTCTTCCTTAGTATTGTAATGAATTGATGGATTTTCTTGTAAATTACCGGCTAAATTGAATAGTCAAGGTCTAAACTAAGCTGTGAAGCTATGATGTGTAGATACCACATTTAGTTGTCTTTACTAAATCAACTGCTGCTGTAACCTTTCTTGTTACATTTCTATCAGATAAACCAGAATGTGATTGGATTAATGTCATCTGAATCAATCTGATTGGATTAATCTCACCTGAATTTACCTACCTGAAAATGAACTGTTTGATTGAAGGTAGCCATATAGGTCTCTTGTAGTTAATGAAAGAGAGAAATAGCTTCATCTGATGGTTATTCCCAATGATCAAAGATGGGTTAGGCAGTGGGGATTTCTTCTTTGAGGTCTCCTCTCTTCTCTTGACAAAGAGGAACTTTGATGGTGAATTTACACTGAAATCATAACTTTCATATAAATTCCACTTCATATATGTAGAATAGAATCTTCACTTTCTATGAGGAAAGCACAGTTTAACAAAAGACATTAACATTTCCTAGTACTGGCATCTTGGTGCATCCTGAAAGTAAGTTTTAATAATTGTTAATCTGTGACTGGCACAATCATGTTTCATTTTTGTTTGGAACTACCTGAATTAACTATGATGAAAGAATTATACAATAAATTTTACTTAAAAGGTCCATGGTAAGGTGCCAGTTTACAATTTTTTAGTGGAGGATAATAAGGAACCACTTTTCCTATTTTAGAAGATATTGGAATTCCATGGAAATGTAAGATTATAAATGTCTTGCTAATTTCTTTTTGGTTAGAAATAAAGATCAAAAATTGAGTGAAGTGACTGAATAAAAATTAAGATAATATATGTTGGGACAAACACATAGAAAAATTAAGGAAAGAATTTGTACTTTAGCATTCAGTTTTGATCCAAGAATTACAGACATGTGCAGAATTTCTTTTGATTTCTTCTCTCCTTTTCTGTAAAATGTGACAATATAATTAAAGATGTAGGTTACATACATTAGATACATATGTATGTGTAAGTACATATTTTTATGTACAAGCTACTTGAGTTCTTTGGGTACCTGCATGTGCATACATTATGCAATTCTGCAGTGTTACTACTAGTTATATGCTATAGACAAAGTAAAAAACCATCCTTCCCTAAAAAAGCTTAATGTAAAGTCTGGGCAGACAGGTGCATCATAACTGAAAAAGTCACAGGGGGTAATAAACAGCTAAAAAAGGGTTGGAAAAGTAATTCAAAGACGTTATTTTTACACCCATATTGTTTTCAGGGATCCTGTAGAGGTTGCTTTACAATTATATGGTGTGTTTCCATCAGAAGTTTGCTTAACTCCTGCTGAACTCTGTGGGAATTCTTTATGAAAGTGTAGTAAAAGTATTTATCAGTACAATAATGATGGGATGTCTACGGGTTTGCAGATTTATCTGTAGATTTACTAATAACACAGAGAGAAACTGACTTCATAAGAAAACTTTAAAGGAGCCAGGAGGAGAAGAGACAGCTTCTGCTTAATCCACATAATTGGTTACATACTGAAAATATCAACTACATGAAAGTATGCCAATCAACCAAAAACAAGAATTAAAAAAAAAACAAAAAAAAACAAAAAATGGAGGAGTTTTGATTTGAAAACAAATTGCATAAGACACTCAGAAGAATGCTAGAAGAGACAGCTTTCACTTCCTGAAATGTATTTCTTGATTGCAAAAGAAACCAGGAAAGATACAGCCTGAATTTACTGCCTCAGATTTCCCAGTATGGTATTTCATATACTTTTATGCCTTTGTTTTTCTTTATTGTCATTACTTTTATAAATCTAAATTCCATGACTGGTAATGCACTTATATTTGTAAATCAGTTATTTATGTATCAGTAGTGAACATGGTTTGAGACACTGTATTTTTGATAATTCATTTTTCCTTGTTTTTATAAATAATAAATAATGTAGCTCAGTAGTTTATTTGTTGCTTTTTTTCTTTTCATATCTGTAGTGTAAAGCAAATACGGAGTTATTTTAGTCACAGTGGACTTATGTTGCAACTGGCTATTTACCTGAATTTCACTTAACTGGCAATCTGTCTACAGAAAAAAAAAATTATAACATCCTGTATACCATAAATCTCAAAGGACTTACAGATACTGATTTTTTAGCACGTGATGTACTTCACAGTAATGCCATTTAATCTCATATGATCCTTCATTCCTTCCTCCCTGGTTAAACTTGAATATTACTCCTTCTTTGTGCCACTTTGCCATTTTCTGTGTCTGTAATATATGCTTTCTTATTTTGAGAAGTAGTCTATGAAAACATTATTAATCTTTCGAGCACCAGTTTCAAAAAATAATTACTGTAAAATGCTGGTCTGTGAGGAGGAGCTACTGGAGAAGGAAAATGATGTTATTACTCAGAGTCATCTACCAAAACACACATTTTACAGAGAATGTTCCAAGACCTGAAGCAATGTAGTTGGACAGAGCTCTCCTGTGAGAGAATAGTAATAAACTTACACTTGTCAGTTTTATTAGTATTCATTTGCAGTTTCCTCTCTTTTAAGGATTTTTGCCTCCTGGTCAGAGTGGCACCTAGAGCTGAGTCAATCATAGTTCAATTTATTGGATTGCAGTGTGTCTGTCATGTTGTGTAATAACTAAGAAAAAAGAACAAGTTGGATTGCTTTACTAATAATAGGGTATAACCATAATTAAGCCAAATAAAACTCCATTCCTAGTACAACTCAGAAGTCTAGAAAAGTTCTATGAATATGTAGTCCTAGATAGAAACAAATGCTGTATTGAGTCCTTTGAACATTACCTGAGTAGTTATTTTCCTTTTCAAGCTTTTGAAGCTACTCCATCAGACTAGGTTAAACCTCATTCATTCAAATTAACTGCGAGGGATACCAGAAAATCCAAAGAAAGGCATTTTTCCTCAGGGAATTTACTGTTTTATCATTTTATGCAAGAGGTCAAATCATCACGTCTGGGCAAGAAGCAAATTATTCATGTGGAGTCTTGAGAACACAAATATCCAGGCAACTCTGCCAACATAGGCCCACAGCAGTCCAGGACCAGATGGGGGCAAAATGAAGAATTAGTTGTAAAGTGAACTTCTACCTTTGGTCAACTGAATTGTTGTCTGGGCACTACTGATTGTACTGATTAGACAGTTACAGGAGCCGTAGTGGGATCTCAGACACCTGGAGTTAGGTATCTCAATGTATAAGGTTAATAGCACATTCACTGTAATTCATAAACAAACAAGTAAATAAACAAGGTAAATAAAATAACTTTTTTGCTTTTCTTGCATTTCTGTATCATTTCAAATGTGATAAAATACAGACCCATGTATGTATTCTTTTGCAGCTGGTATTCTCTCACAACTCACTGGAATTCAGGCTATTTGGTGCTTCAGGAAGAGCAACAAATTTATTGACACTTACTAGTGAAAAAAAAAAATTGGAACACAAATGTTTTTATGCTTGTGTGGGTGCAGGTGTGGCAGAAGAGCTGTAGATTTATCCTATTGTCAGATTCATCTTTCCTCAGTCCATCTGTGTTCAGTGCACTCTTCCATTCAGAAGCCATTTCTAAGAGCTTAGAAATGTTTGTGCAGTCTCTGTAATGAGAACAAATATGAAGATCCGAAAGCCATGTTATCCTAGGACAGTCTGAAAGTGTAAGGCAGATTGCCAAACTTTATCACTGATTGTTAATACACACTTACTATGTGTACAAAACCAATATTTGATAAAAGACATTTTGTGTGAGATTCTCATTCAGCTGGACTAGTAATAATATTAAAGCACTAGCCAATTAAAGCTGTTACTTAATCCAAAGACATTTCTTCATGCAATTTAAGCAAGCCTATTGTCTTGTACAATGATACAGGAGTTTTTCAATGTGTTAGTCATATCAGAATTATAGTAATTATTCATACTGTCTCTGCCATTGATATGTAATTTATACATGGTCTCTTGCTTTCCAGATCTCCCAGCAAGGACATGGCTTCAAATGAAAGAGAGATTGTGGTTTGGGTTTGCCAGGAGGAGAAGATTGTATGTGGCCTGACAAAGCGCACAACTTGCTCAGAAGTGATTCAAGCACTGCTTGAGGAACATCAGACAACATTTGGAGAGAAAAAGGTCCTTTTTGGAAAACCTAGTGATTACTGCATTGTAGAAAAATGGAGAGGCTCAGAGCGAGTACTGCCTCCCTTGACAAAGATTCTGAGACTTTGGAAGGCATGGGGGGAAGAGCAGTCTAATTTGCATTTTGTGTTGGTAAAGTCAGATGCTTTCCTCTCATTTCCATTGTGGAAGACAGCTGAAGCCAAGGTAGTACAAAATGTAGAAAAGCAGTGGGACCTCAGTCCAGCAAACTACATGAAGATGTTGCCAATAGACAAGCAAAAGAAAATTGTGAGGAAGACTTTCCGGAAACTGGCCAAGCTTAAGCAGGACAGTGTTCAGCAAGAGAGAGATAATATGGAGACACTGATTCATCTGATCATTTCTCAAGATCATACCATTCATCAACAGGTCCTTAGAATGAAAGAACTAGATATGGAAATTGAAAAATGTGAAGCGAAATTCCATCTAGATCGTGTGGCAAATGATGGAGAAAATTATGTGCAGGACTCCTATTTAATGATCAATACAAGTGAGGCTGAGCAGCAAGGGAGTAGGCCATCTGATCAAAAAGAGATGCATGACTATTTGAGCAAAAGTGAGGGAATTTTACAGGTTGAAGAGAGACTGAAACATCACAGACAATTAATAGAGAACCTGTGTGCTGAAATTGAAAGAGAGGTACACGGTTTATGCACGGAAAAAAATGGAGAGGATTTTCACACAGAAGGAGCAGCTGATGCTGAACTGGAAACCTCAGATTTGGAAAGTGTAAAACATGAGCTGGAAAAAAGTATGAAAGATGGTCTGAGAATCAACTCATACCTGAGCTGCATCCAGAAAGAACTTACATACAGGGACTCACTGCTTCAAAAGAAGGAAAAAGAATATGAACTTCTTACAGAAGAATTTAATTCACTTCATGTTAAAGACAACATTGAAACTAGGCTTCAGTCAAATGAAGAGCCATCCAAGGGCAGTGGCATCTCCAGTAACAGCATTGCTATTCCTGACTTTGTTCATAGAGTGACTAATCTGGACATAAATGATACAGACTCTGACACTGGAATCAGCTCTACACACAGTCAGGACTCTGAAATAACTGCAGGGGACATGGTACTGTTGTCAACATAGTTGAAAACAGTTATGCATTTTTGAAAATTTTGCTTTGGAGGATATTTATAAGAGTTAGTAAACCTGTTGTCTTGAAAGTTAGCTCTTCAAGATATTAAAGCTGTGGCACTGCTTTAGCAAAGTAAACAGTGTCTATTTATGTCCTGAATAGTATACTTGTGCTAGAATGCATTGGTTAACTGGTAATAGGTGCAAAGTTTTTGACTTTGCTAGGTCAAGACAGATAGTTTAGACTTTGTAATATTGTTACTCTGTGAAACAGGAGCATTCTGATTGGCTTGGACCAAAATTTTGGAGATTTCATGTCCTTTCATCTTTGGATCCACTCCTGCTTCTCTTAATGTTTTAGGAACATGAAAGAGACTAGGGAAAACTAGGGCAGGAGCTTGATCTTCTGCTCTGTTACATTAGCTTTATGCAGATGGAGTTTCCTTGCTATGAAGCTGCTGTAAAGGAATATATAACTGAGCATTTAATCTGTTAAAAAATAGTTTTCATGATAATGTAGAACAAAAGAAATATAATTACATTTATGCTGATTTTTTAAATCTAGTTTATATATAATATCAGGATGATATTTTTAAAAACTCCCAAGTCTCATTTTAAAAATTACCTTGCACACATGGGTTTTTAATTTTAATTCTCTTTCAGCAGCTTTTATCTGCTTTTAAGATCCTTAAACTCCCTACTTATCTGCTGTTACCCTGTAGTTGCCCCAGTGATGTTTAAGTCCGCGTAGTTCCTGCCAGCAGGCATGTCAGAACTGCTTACGTCCTGCTTGTGCGAGACACTCAAATCCCAGGCTCACACCTAGCCCTAGAGGCATTTTCAGCAAGACTTTCTCCTGCCTATCTCACCGGTTGGATCCAGTGTCTTAAGCCTCCTCAAAACATGACTACCAAAAAAAGTGTAACAGAAGCAACAGGCAGGAACCAGACATTTTAGTCTCTGACTAGACACTGTTTCACAATAGCTAGCTAGCAACTATTTTCACGTAGCAAGTAGGTTTTCAAATCCCATCTCATACTGTTTTGGAGCAGGAACCCATAAATCCTAATTCCTCAGTGAGGACTTTGGGATAAAGATAAAACTGGTCCACTTTATATAGCTAATAAAGTATTGGGCTCCAGGTAAAATAAAAAAATTAAAAAAAAAAAAAGAAATGCAAACCAAAAGAATTTTACAACTATGTGGTTAAGTCAATTTTTTTCATTTAGGATGTAGTAGTTTATCTCAAACCCTTCTCCAGCACATTGCTGTAAATCCAAAGCAAAGCTGTAGAATTGAATTGTCTCCTCATTTACCAAACAAGATTTCTAACTCTGTGCTAGAGGCTCTGCTAATAGAGAACACATGCATAATTTTTGGGGTGCCATGTTTATATTTTATAGATCAATCTGTTTAATACCTCTGATTAAAGGAATTGAATTGAGAAATAATTACAATATTTCTGAAAAAAGTTCAGCCATGCAAAATTCAAAGAGATCCTGGAATTAACAGCCTACAAAGTAAGCAAATTGACAGTACCTAGAAGGTATAAATGTAAAATTCTTTCAGATACACGGTTTTATTTTTCTATCATTTACTTCTCCTAAATGTCTTGTGTTTTCTAAAATGGCCAAAGTGCTAGGACTAGTGATTAGCACATATTTAATGCAGAAAAACAAAAAAGGAAAAGAAAACAAAACAAAGCCTTTTCTAAAAGGAAAATTTTTGTGGTTTGTTTGTTGTGGGGTTTTTTTCCTAATCCTGGATATTATAAATAGTTTCTGTTTCAGCAAAGTGTGCTAGTTGCCTTAATATATTTTGTGTTGTATTTTTTCATACAGTGTTATTTGAATGCTTCAATAATAATGTGTCATATTTAGACTCATCAGCTCCTGATGGAAACACATGTATGAAATATCTTATCTTTGTAATAATTTATTAACGCAGCTCTGCATCTTTTGACCTCTGTGGTATCACTCTGACAAGTAGTTAAGCCCAGAGCTCTGAATGCTGAGAGTAGACTAATGTATTCTATGAGTTCTTATGAGTTTAGTTAACAATAGTTACAATTTGTATTGAGTCCTTTTTTTTTATATATAAATACATAGAGGATAGAGAATTGAAACAATAATATACACAGCTGTGCAGGCTAGTACAAGACGCGTGGGGGGAAAAATTAATTTCCACTCATACTCTACCAGATTTATTTTGCTCATAGGAACTTGTGCCGGTTCTCTCAACTGATCTTTATCCACACTAGGTGGTTGATTGTACCTCCCCTGCAACTTGTAGGTCCTAATAGTATTACTGTTTTAAGAAGAAAGTAGGAAAAATAGGTTGAGAGAGAATATTTCTTAAAAAATAAAACAATATTAAAAATCCAGTGTTTTGGAGCATTTATTTGAAGTTTGTACTTTGATATCTCAGATAAACTTTTTTCTTTCAGAATTTAGAATGTACAAGATGATTAAAGACTGTGTGCACTCTTTGCTATTTATCTGCCTCTACACTTTCCACGTACTTGTTAGACCTGGTTTTAGCATGCTAAAAATATTGTTTATGAACCTTTATGGTCCTTACTTCCTCCTTTGTCTTGGCTATCTATATTTTATTTTAGTTTCAAATCCCCATAAGGAAATACACAATAAAAAACTTTGGATAGCTTCCTGTCATTCCATTAAGCCAGTTGACGTATCATCTTGAAATTTGGTTTTATTTTATAAAATTTTACATGGACTATGTTATACTTGCTGACAAAAAGGAAGATCAAGTAAGTCCTGCATAAGAGGAGAGACAAATTCTACCCAGGGGGTGGAAATGTGAAATTTCAAAGTAAAAGGAAAGGAAAATTGGAAGGGCAGTTATTTAATTGAAACATAAAATTATTTGGGTTGGAAGGGACCTTAAAGATCATCTTGTTCAATCCCCTGCCATAGGTAGGACACCTTTCATTACACCAGGTTGCATAAAAGTTGCATCCAACTTGGCCTTGAACGCTTCAAGGGGTGGGATATCCACAGATTCACTGGGCAACCTATTCCAGAGTCTCACCATGATCACAGTAAAGAACTTCTTCCTAATATCTAATCAAAACCTACCTTCTTACAGTTTGAATGTCCTTATTCTGCCACTGCCCCTGTAAAAAGTCCCTCTGCAGTTCTCTTGTAGGTTTGCATTAGGCACTGGAAGGTGCTATAAGGTCTCCCCAGAGCCTTCTCTTCCTCAGTTTGAGCAACTCTCAGCCTGTCTTCAGCAGAGAGGTGCTCCAGCCCAAAGCATGCACACCAGGTGAGATCTCACAAGAGTAGAGGAGAAAAATCCCCTCCCTCGACCTGCTGGTCATATCTTTTTTGAAGCAGCCCAGGATGTGGTTGGCTTTCTGGGCTATGATTGCACATTGCCAAGTCGAGCTTCTCATCCACCATCTCCCCCAAGTCCTTTCCTCAGCTAGTCTTGATCCATTCTCTGCCCAGCCTGTATTTGTGTTTTGGATTGACCCGGCTTGGATGCAGGACCTTGCGCTTGGCCTTGTTCAACTTGATGAGATTCACATGGGCCCACCTCTCCTGTCTGTCAAGGCCCCTCTGGATGGCATCCCTTCCCTCCAGCATGTGCACTGCATCACACAGCTTGGTGTCTCTTGGTCAACTTCTCATCTGTCCCCAGGCATTCAGAGCTCCATGCATTCCAGCTGGTCACTGGCACAGAGCATGGCATCCCCTCCTTGTCTCCCTTGCCAGACCCTCCTAAAGAGCCTGTATCATTCCATTTTTATAGTCCAGTCATAGCAGCCATCCCACCACATCTTTGTGATGCCAATAAGATCATAGCACACCTCTCTAACTCCTCTTGTTTATTTCCCATGCTACATGCACTTGCATACAGGCATTTAAGCTGAGATCTAGATGAAGATTATTTGCTGACTGAAGAGGCAGGAATTCCTTTGTGCTGCTCTTCAAGTACTCGAATGCTCATCTTTCAAAGAAAGGTCCTTCCACACACACCACTATGCTACCAGCTGTTTGGTCACAGTGTTACTACTTTTCTTCAGCACTGGGGGAATATTGTGGTGAAAGGTGCCAGACTGAGCCTGTACTATGACTGTTTTGGGGTGGGATAGGCTAGTCCCTCATATGAACCTAGGCAGAGACCTTCAATGACTGTCACCTGGGCTAACATTGCTGAAATTAGTGGCCTTGCCTAATATAAAGCTCTTTGGATTCTACATATGCAAATAGTCTCACATATATATTTATAAACAATGTAATTTCAGCAATTTCCAGGGAAGAGTGTATACCCCAAATTCATGTTTCTGACTGACTTTATTATGTAGTTTTACAAATTTGATGGAAGTAGATGAGTCAATTTAATTACCTGCTTCAATTTCTTGATGACTATTTCAAATATAAAACATAATTATCATTTGGTCATATAGAAATTTGCAGTTATTTACCATCCATTTATGTTCATAAAAATTACCATATAGTTAGAAAATTATTGACTTTTTTCCTGCAAAAGTGAGCACTCCCTTAGAGCTTTTATCTCTTCAAACATATAGACTATATATTTGTCTTCAGATTGTGCATTCAGCAGTTGTTCTACTGGTTGACTTCTGTTCTATACATACATACATATGTATGTATTACTAACAGGGGTTCAATTGTAGTATACTGACATTGAAATTCACAGTTTAGGGCTTCAGCTCGCAACTTCAGACTGCTTTACTTTTCTCCATGTGCTCAGAATCATTATTTTCTGCGTATTTCCAACAGTGTAAGAATATAAATAAATATAATTTAACAAACCAGTATTTCAAAACCATGTAATTGCTATTTCTGATTGCCTAATCTTTGGAGAAAGATTCATATCCATGCACCTAATCCAGCAAAATACTGCTATATCTAAAGTTAAGCAAACAGTAATTTGAATGATTTTGTGTGATTGCATTAAGTTTGTATGGAAAACTTTTGCAATGGCAGGACTACAAGGGTGGTTTCCATGACAAACTTCCCCCCTGTTCAACAAAGCTTATTCCAGCTGTTTCCAAGACTGCTACAAGGCCGGGTCTGGCCAAGGCCTCTGGGATAACATTTAAGAAAGGGTGAAAAACTGCTAGGCAGCAGTGGCTGGAGAGAGGAATGAGAATATATGAGAGAAACAGCCCTGCAGACACCAAGGTCAGGGAAGAAGGAGAGGGAGGAGGTGCTCCAGGTGCTGGAGCAGAGATTCCCCTGCAGCCCATGGTGCAGACCATGGTGAGGGAGCTGTGCCCCAGCAGCCCGTGGAGGGTCCATGGTGGAGTAGATACTCCCCTGCAGCCCATTGAGGACCCTGCTAGAGAGTAAGTGGATACATCCAAAGATGGAAGTGTCTCCTTGGGGTATCTCGATCGGGTATCTGGCAGGATGTGGCCCAGTGAAGAGAGGAGCCTGTGCTGGAGCAGGTTGGCTGGAAGGACTTGGGACCCCATGGTGGACCTATGCTGGAGCAGGCTGTTTCTGAATGACCGCAACCTATGGAAAGTTGCAATCAAACTGGAGAAGTTTGTGGAGGAGTCTCCCATGGGAGAGACCCCATGCTGAAGCAGGGGAAGAATGAGAGAAGGAAGGAAAAGCAGAAACAACGTGTGATAAACCGCCTGCAACCCCCATTCCTTAACCCCTTGCACTGCTGGGAGAGGAAGTAAAGCCAAATCAGGAGTGATGTTGGGCCTGGGAAGAAGGGAGCGATGGGAGGAATCTTTTAAGGTTTAGGTTTTACTTCACATTACCCTACTAGGATTTGATTAATACATTAACATTTTGCTTAATAAACTAAATTATATTCCATGAGTTGAGTCTGTTTTCTCTGGGATGGAAAGTCCTTCTTGTCCTTCTCCCAACCCAAGAGCCTTTGGTTGTATTTTCTCTCCCCAGCTCAGCTGAGGAGAGGAGGGCTAGAGTAATTTTGGGCAACTAGTGTCCAGCCAAAGTCAACATAACACAGTGTGGCATATATTTCCTTTAATCTTATCTGAGCATCCCTTGTTAAATTTTTAGTATTCTTGTGACTGTTCATTCTGTTAAAAAAAAAAAAAAAGAGAAAGAAAACAAAACAAAACAAAACCCTAAAAACCTATTAATTCCATTTTAATCCCATGAAACTCTGGTTTTGTAATAAAAGATCTTTTGTAATGATAAGCATCTTCATTTACAGTACAAGTGAAACATGCATTTTAGAATAGAAATCTCCAATCCAAAGGACTTTTTCTCTAAACTTACCTTGGACCATCTCTTCCTGTCTCACCAGTTTAATTACCTTGAACATAAATTACTGTATTTTTCCAAGAGTGGCATGTTCAAAATTGTTACACACAGAGAGTCTTTTTTTTTCCTAGAGCTGTGGTGTGTATTCTTCTGGGTATTTTACTGTGGCCTTTAAAAGATATCTACGCTATTTTGCCTTTTATAACTTCCAAAAATAAATTGCTACTTGCTCTCTTTCTTAGGGCTCTAGATGACAACATAAACACAGTTCAAAACAAATATGACTAAATTTTCAGTGTCTATGATAGAATGATTTTTCCATATATTAAACCCATTAATTTTTCCTGAAAGGCTATGAAATTAGTATGGGGGGGTGTTAATATTATACTGCCTTTGTGATATAGTATTTTGTAAAATGTAATAATCTCACTCTGAAGTTCACTGTTGTTGTTTGCTTTTTTATTTTTAATTTAATAAGCAACTCAGAATATATTATACTATGTTAAAATCTCAAACAAAACTACCCATGACTGAAATTATTATCTTCCAAAGAGAGGACTGACAGTGTATAAAGTACAAACATCAAGATTTTCTTCCTAATACTTAACAGATTCTAATATTTAGTTAATATGCCTTACATCAAATATAGTGTTTCAGACAGATGATTGCAGACTGATTTTCTGAATTAGATTTGTAGCTGCCTTGCATTGCTGGCAGATCAAGTCCAACTGGAATCCAGTCACTAATTTCAATGGGAGCTGTGCATATGTTTTATAAACCTCCAGGTTTAGTTCAAGAAACCTTCACAAGAACCTATAGCTACTTATGCCTGGGTGGTGTATTGTTTTTTTTCAATTATGAATTAAATGCTTACATGTATTTTTCAGGTTAAGAAAATCTGACTAGTATTCTAGTCAGTTTTCTATTATTCATCTGGAATTTAAGGGGATTCGCATCCATTATTTGTTAAAAAAGCATATGATCATTACATTTTCAAAAATATTTACAGCAAGAATTTTGAATTTGCTGTTCTTGTCAGCTGAATCTCGCATAAGGGTGGGAAAATGTAATCTTGGTGCATGCAAATGCAGGTTTTTGCTTATGCAATGACTATATGCAAATTTTGCTTAACTAGTTTGTTGGTTGAAATTTTAAAGTATCTGAAAACTTGTGGTGTTCACTCCATTCCCTGACATCCACTTTTCAGGAGATAATAATTCTGGGTAGAGGGGACTTAGTTTATTAAGAACAATATATTGATTGTCTTGCTAGGATGCAGTTAAAATAAAATAAAAAGCTTAGCTGGTACAAGAAGTTCAGTTTAATCTATGAATTCAGTGTAATCCTAAGAAGTATTGAGGAGGGATAAATCATGTAATATTAACTATGGAGAAAGTCATGCAGTCACCTGCTATGATAAAAAAAAAATTGTGTTGTTCCACAATGCAAAAAAGTAGAGTATATGAGATCCAAAAGTATCTGAGCCCTTTACCAGTGCATTCCTGAGAGTAATACCTGACAGCAACTCTGTTACAGGTTATAGAGGGAGAGAATTATTTAGGAATTTGTTTGCTATGAGGAAGTAGTTGTTAATAGCTTTCTATCTGTATTCACAAGTTTTTCTGGGCACAGAGAGGGACCTTCTGATTTAGAGAGCTTTTGTCATTCATGACCTAGAAGCAGTGTGGACTCCTTTTGTATGAGACTGTAGTGACAGAAAAATACACATATTATTTTAATTCTTTTAAAAATTGCCACTGACTGTGTGAATGTAAACCTTATTTGCCCATTTTTTCCCATTCTGATTTGACTTTTCTCCATAATTTACCTTAAATAATTACCTATCCTATGTATTTTCAGCTCCACACAACATTTCATTGTGTTCATGTCTGCAATTTTTTGGGTAGTTAGATCAGATTTTATCAATAATGTCTTCCAACATCAAGTATCATGCTCTTTTTTGTTATGTCCATTCTTATTTTGCTTCAGAACATCTGTATTTCAAGTTCTTGTTTCTGAGTCCATGCATTTTTTTTAAACTGTAGATTAAGTAGCTTCATATTTTATTTTGCTTAAATATTCACAAAATACATATACATACTTTCTTGGAGAAGGAAATTACTACTTAAATCTCAGTTCACTAAAGTGATTAGCCTTTTAATCGTTTGTATGTAGTAAATTGCCCTAATAATTTGCTCTTCTTTATGTATGAAAAAAATAATGTGGATCAGAAGATGATTTTATGTAACATAAGAATGTCTTCATTAAAATATTTCCTACATTATCTATATTTATGTAATAATGAATTCTGAAAGCAGAGGAGTTCTATGAAAAAAAAAAAAAAACCAACAAGTTAACTGCTATTTCTTTTCTGGTATTTTCATGTCAAACAGGGCCAGGTCAATCATAAACCCAGGACTGTATTGCAGTCACACATTTCTAGAATAATAGATTAGCAATACACAGTTTGGCTAAAGTTCACTAAACTGTTCTGGTATCCTTACGGCTGAAAGTTGTAAGAGTTGTTATGAAACTGTTACTGATGATGACCTCAAGAAACAGAGTCTTCATCTTAACATTTACTATTTTCAGGGTGGGTTGTTTTTGCCATCTGGATGATTATTTTACTATGCAAAAAATTTGATTCCCCCTTTCTTTGGGAAGGACTTAATATTAACAAGCAGATCTTGAGTTGTTTTTCATTTCTTTTTTTTGAAAAAGCGAAATTATATAAATGAATTTTAGCTCAAGTGTTCTTGAAAAATAGTATTATTCCTTTCTGTACAGAATAGTCACTTATGTACTACTGCTGCTTTCAGTGTTCTTTTCCAAGACATATTTCATATATTTGTTCTTGATGTCTAAAATTACAGGCTGAGGGTGTTTGTAGTTAAGTCAATATTTGAGCTATGCAACATAGGCATTTAGAGAAAGGCCAAGTCCTGTGCTTGTGTAAGTGTTTCATCACTGTAAATTCCCCAGTAAGTATTGCACTCCTTCATATTTTGAAAGAGTAATACAGTAGTTCACATATGTGCTGTAAGCAAATTCAGTGGACTAAAAGAAGAAAAGAATATTTTCATCTGTTTTGTAAGAGTAGATTAATATTCCAGTATTTTTGCATAAAAGCACAACAGTTAGTTGTGATTCCCTTAATTTTCCAGAATTTTATAGCATTAGCTACCTTACTTCCATTTCCTTTTTTTAAACATTAAAAAAAGGGGGTTTATACACTATATATTAACTAATATTTATGTTGCTAATTAATAATCTTACTGTTTGTTTCAATATGTACTTTGTTAATTAACATTTGGTTTTTCTTCTGTTTAGACTCTGACTCTCCCAAAATAGCATTTTGACCCTCATCAGTGCACACAGATTTACACCCCTTGGTTTGTTAATGCAGCTACTGCACTATTGAGATAGACTTTGTAGCAATACTTTAAAACATCTATTTCTAAGGCAAAAACATGATTTTGCTGATCACAGATTAACAATGAGAATGGAAAATCAACAGCTCATAAAGAGAATAAAGAAACTCCATCTGTGGGATTTCATTGTGGGAGAGGTTAGGGGATTTGTTCCTTTCTTTTTTAAAAGTCAAAAGAGTATGGAAATACATTGGGAATGGACTTGTTATGACTGTTGCATTTGTATGTATCTTTCTTCAATTTGAAGTTTCCCTGTAACAACACTAATATTTCTGGAATCCACTGTGTTGACACAGTGCTGCTCCATGATCCTCTGTGTCTGATGCAGTCAGGCAGGCTTAGAGACCAGTGGTGTCTGGTAGTTGAAGTCCAAGTGTGATTTATGCAGAAGCCAGTAAGTTTATGTTTGGCAGATGCTTGGCTCACAATGCAGATAGCTCTGAGTTTCACAACTGAATTGTGCTACCATAGTTCTTCTCCTAACACATAATCTTACATGAGTAAAAAGCACGATCATCACACAGTGCACTGTCTGTTACAGCCCATGACATACCAGATAATTCCTGCCTTCTCTTTTCTGTGGTCTGGGACTGCTTTTGTGAGGCCTGAGAAAGGAGTGAATTTAAATGTGGTTTAGCATTAAACAGGATGAAAGTAAAGTAAGGGTTGAACTGGAGCCAACCATAGCATAAAACCCTTAAAACATAGTTATAAAAGGCCAGCAAAGGACATATGCAAAGATAGAAAGCAGAATATTTTGTTCCTTGTTGTGGGTGTGACAAACTCCCAGGCCATACTCACCAGTATCACATGGTAGCCCAGTATTTGGTTTTGGTTCAGAGCAGTAATTAGAAACAAGTGGTTTGCCGTGACAGTAACCATCCATTGCCAAGGAAGAAGGAAATTCATCATCCCCAGGATTCCTTAAATTGAGACAGGATGTTTTTATGCTCTAGTAAACCACAAGTTATTGGGCTTGACAGTATTCACTTACAATTTAAGGGAAGATGATATGTTCCACTACAGGAATTATTGGTGAAATTTTGTGGCCTGTGTTAGGCAAAGATCAAACTAGATGATCCTTATGTCTTAAAATCTGTCCTTAAAATTTACGGCTGCTCAAAAAAATCCTTGTAAGCAAAATAATGAAAGGAAAGAGGAGGACTGAAACATCAATCTGAAATGTTTTCCTTATTGTTTCCAAGCACCATTGTTTCCAAGAACATAGGGAATTTCTGTCTGTTTGGTACTATTACATCCCCAGACTTGTTCATAGTCAGGTCTTAACCAAAAATTTCATAAACACAAAAAAAGCAATCTGTGAGTTCTCTACTACTTTTTCTTCTGGCAGTTGAAAGAAATATTGCCTACACCTCCACAGTGTGCATCACTCATGTCAAGCCATGTAGAGATTTACCTGCCTGTGCAATGACTGTCTATGCAGACAAAGAAATAGTGTCTTCTTACATGTGAGAAACTAAGTTCAGGATGACTGAGTCACTCAAAGTTGTGAAGTTTCTGTCAGAGCCAGGGAATAAATAGAACTAGGCATGAATCTATCATGCTACTAGTGTTAAGGCATTCCCTCCTGTCTAGTTTTTGCCATTCTGTCTCATCATGGAGCACTCTAAGAGAAAGAGAAGAAAAAAGGTCCTAGGGAACTAGACTGACAAAGTCCTGGCACACATTAAATCGTTACTGCTTCCTCTTGCTGAAACTGTGATACTACACAGGGCTCAGAGAGTGGGAGTACTCTGTGTGCAACACTTTAAAACAGACGAAAAGAAGATGGGGAGAATGGATGAATGCAAAAAGAAAATAATTCACCATATAAAATAAGAGAAGGGAAGAAATTTCTGCCTCTTTTCTTCACTCGTGCAAAAGATGGAGAAGGCAAATACCAAAGCCAAAAGCTATTAATTCTATCTTCTGCTTTAGCTTTTAGCTGCATGCCTGATCCATTTTAGAACGAGTTGTAAATTTTCAAACTAATGTAATTTTAATTCTTAATTCTCCATTCACTGTTTCCGTTTAGGTTTGGGACAGTTCTGCTGCATGAGAGTGTAGTACATAAAATTCTAAAAGTAAATCTTGGCCTTATTTTATTAGGGTTAAAATCTGACCTGATTTAGTCTATTTAAATTTTCTTTCATGTAATCACAGTCAAGTTTCCTTAACTTATAAAACTAGCTGCAAAGATGACTTTGCATTTTATCCTTTATACATTCATTTTAAATCATGAAGCACACAAACGGAAATGCTGCAATTATGTTTGACTTGCACTTCCAGTTACATAGCTTACTGAATTCTCAGAAGTTGTTTGTAAGATTATGGAATAAGAAGTACATTACATGTGCTTGGTGCAAATGTCAAAAACATGAGAACACTCTGTCATAGTATTGACATACACCCTTTTATATTACGAAGTATTGATCTGCTCTCTCAAGCTTGCACAGAAAAAAAGAAACCTTGTGTCAGCAAGGGAAAATGAGCTTTTCATCTTTTTCGGAATGTTTCCAGAAATTTATACACAATGGCTCCTTCAGATGACCCCACCCCAGAAAACTGTAGGAAAAACTTCTTTCTGTCCCTTCTTGCTTTCAGCTCTCTCTACGTCACACATTGGTCATGGCTGGAAAAGGATCTAAAGATATTTCTCAGAAGAGTAGCATCTGAAAACTTATCCCTCAATAAGAAAAGTGGCAGATCAGAGCACTTAAAATATTATTTATGAAAATTATTTCACCAGCAGTTACTTAACTGAAACTCATTTAGCATCAATACCTGATCTCACTTTCTTTGTCTTGTCTACTGATACTTCTAATATCTGTATTGGAAGCAAGGAGCATTTGGTTAAAAGAGTCAAAGTGAAGCAAAAGAAAGCAAAAGCTTTTCCATAAAAGTATCACTTTTTTGAGCTCAAAAACCAGGTGTTACCAGAACCTATCCATCTTTAAATTACCTACAGAACTTCATTGGGACTGCAGGTTCAGGTGCACTGAACTGCAATTCATCATGCATTGTTCAGGTTTAAACACATGGAAGACTCAGTACAATGACAGTTGAGTCTCAGAAAATTCAATATAATTGCATTTACTCTGATTGAAAAAAGTAAGATGAAGGATCTCATTTAAAGTGTGAGATCACAGTAAGTAGGAATGCTCCTGTGAATTTTTCAGCTTTAGTTTCAGCAAAGACATCAGCTAATAAAATTCATATCGTCTCATATGAAATCCTCTAATTGCTGCACTCCATCAGTTGTAATGGAAATTGGATAATTTACTACACAAAAAAATTGATAGATATTGGTGCTAATGTGTTTTTTTGATAGTGCCCTCTGGTAAGTAATTTTTCAAATAGCCTTTTATTAAGTAAACTTATTTGAAAACAGTCTGCTTTTCTGCAGAACTGTGGATCTCTGGATGCACACGCCCATGCTGAGAAGCAAATTACATGTGAAAGCACAAGAACATCTGCAATTTAAGCTCAATTTATTACTAACAGAACAGCTATTTCATACAGAGTTGCATGACTTTTCTCACCATTTAAATACACCTTTCCTTACCTAACTTGGCAAATGATACGATATTCTTGGGAAAAGAGAAGTAAAGACCAAAAGAAGAGCTGGGATTGCTGCTTTGATAGTCTCTCAAAGCCTAGATGCAGTACTTGGAAACTGTACTATGAAGCCTGCAAAAGTCATGAGACACTGGAAAAAAGAAAGGTTTGCTCAAGGGTTGCCAGTGTGGAAACAGTGATCTAACTTTGTGTAACTGGCAAGGAACTTGGTACACTTAATTCTCAAATAGGCAGGACTAAAATGTCGGTAAGGATTACGTTGAATTTTTAAGCAATGTCAAGGCTGATACAGCAAATATAGTAATGATTAAATGCTATATAATGCTACAAGCACCAAGAAGCAATTTCTCTTCTATTCTGTGTGAAAGTATCGTGTGTTCACACAGGATGCAGCATAATGCTCTCCCAGTTTAGGATGCAAGTAGTCCAGAGCAAGTAATTTATGAAATGGTATAATTTGCAGGTCTATGCTATGGACCTTTTGCAAAAAATGGAAAATTCTTCTAGCTTCCCCCCTACCCCCCTTTTTTTTTTTTTTTAATAATGAGCTCCTTCTCTTTGCATAGACTGTTGGGGTTTTTTTAATAAATCACAGATAATTTGCGTGTGACTTAGAAGTGTAAAATTTTGCAGGAACATTGACAGTGAAGTAATTTGTAGCAAACTATTTCTGTCGGGGAAAGAATTAAGGAGCATAAGGTATTTTATAAATACATCAAAGGAAGAAAGTGCTAGAGAGAAAAGTGATCTGGGAATAACTATTCAAAACTAGTTATGGCAATGCAGATTTCTAAGAAAAAAACATTTCACAAGGGCGAGAAGTAAAAATGGTAAGATACTAAAAAATACTCAGTCTTAAAGTCTACCTAACCTCCTCAGTTGCTACTCACTTTAGACATACTGATCTCAACCCTCAGAAGGAGATTTTTTTAATAAGAAGGTACTGTGCAAAGCTTTACACTTCAAAATCTGGGTCAGTTGCAATCCAGACATCCAACAGAGCAGGCCTCCTTCGGACCTTTTGAGAATGGATTTTGTAGCACAAAGAAGAAATGAGTAGAGGTAAAGGAAGATACACCAGTACTGAAATTCTCTCCATGCTTTCTTGCTAGCACTAGGGTGTGGGAGAGGAAGGGAGAAAAGGGCTCTCTCATCTCTCAAGAGGGTGAAAAACTGTGTAATGTGGCTGGCAGTGCCAATGCCCAGGAAGAAGAATCTCTCTTGGTCTGGTTTCCTTCTAGAGCTCAAGCTGGCACTTCCCCATGTGTGGTGTCTTGTACCTGCTCCATGGCTGATCACGGACCCCAGGTAAGCTGAGCCTTGAGTATTGATTTCATACAGAATAAAATAACCCTCAGCTTTACAGCCAATTGTTGCTTGCTCATGCAGAAATCTCTATTGCACAAAAATTCTCAACGTTTACCCACGGTCATTTTCAAAAAACAATAGCAGAGGTTTTGCCAAGAGCACAGGGGTTATGCAACAGCCTCTCTACTGTAGTTGTAGTACTGTTTAGTTTTGTACTGCCAAGGAGCTGTGGGTATGAGGTAGGAAGACCATGTAGGATTTGCTTTAAATTTTCTGCTTTGTGATGCATCATCTGGGGCATGGTTAGGAGTTTCCTGCTGTGGAAAAACATCACAGAGAATCTGCTATTTCTTCCAAATATAATAGATTCTCCTGGCATTTCTTATCAACATAGAATCACGTCTTGAAACATTTTCAAATCAAAAGCAAGAGGGAAATGTACTAATGTCAGAGTCATTGACACTTGTGACCGTGACTTGGGTCTATTAAGCAGTGACTAGGGATATGTTCTGAAAGCTTCCCTTGTGATATACTAGCTGAACAGAAAATCCATTTTCAAGGGTCTTCTGAGAGAGCTGAGATCTTTTGCAGGTACATACTGGGGAGGCCATTGGACCCACAGGACCAATTGGACCCATTGAACACAGGAGTATGGGATAGATTCATAAGCGTGGTTTTAGACACACAAAAATTATGTGTAGGTGTGTATTGGGGAGGATGAACAAGGAAAGAAAAGAAGGTAAAACTGAGATAGCTTAAATTTCATAACACGTAGAAGCATTTTAATTACATCTGACCATTTCAGTGACAGCTTTTAGGGAAGCATAGCTCTTCTAATGCTTTTCATCTTGAGACCCTACAACACTGTATGGAACATGTTAGTTTTACTATTTCCTAGGTAAATCTAGGCCAAAGAAGAAAATGGAGCTGGCCATGATCACTCAGCCATTCAGTCAGTTGTAGAATTGGATTTTTAATGAGAACATTTAGTTCTAGAAGAGTCTTCTACTCATTATTTTCTACCCATTCCCACTTAAGTGAATGAAAAGATCCTCAGGAATAATTATTGCTGATACCAGAGGTTTTTAACCCTGCCTTCTTTCTGGAAGATTTTCTTCCTTCCAATCCAGAGAACACTGTAAAAGGCAAATAGAACAACAGCTTTTTGGAGATTTCTGGGATTGTACAAAATAGCAAACAGTTACTTGTAAAGAAACCCAGCATTTCAAAGATAAAACTTCCTTTCTTTTAAATAGTAAAATTATTTTGTGCATTTTTAGCAACAGACTTATGTTAAATGATACTTTATAACATTTATATGGAAAGAAATACAGTCCTGTCTTTTCTCTTTGTCAATGTGCACGTACTGTGTATGAAAGAAGATCTGTAAATTTTCAAGTAAGATAATGAAAATAGTTCTTCAATGATTAATATTTGGTTGATTTAAATAGTTCGCTCTTTTTTTATATTTGTGTTATATCTGCATGGAGATTATGGAGGCATAATTCTTATTCTAAAATATATTATTCAAGAAAAGCACTTCAAACCATGTAATTTTACTGAAATATTAAGCGTGCCAGGGCTAGTTTCAGAAAATGAATTCACTTCCTTTGACTTCATTCTTTATAATATACAGGCACCAATCACATTAACATACTATTTTTCAGCAGGACCTTCCTTTATGCAGTGCAGGTAAAGCCCTTATCACATAATGTACCACTGTTTCAGGTATTGTTCTCTACTCTTCCCTGTGTAGCCTCCTGCTCTATGCGTTGCACACTGTGCAGGCAATTACAAAACTTATTCATTCCCTTTCCTTTAATTCTGGGAAGCATCCATGAAATCAAAGACACATAAGACTCACAAAAACTTACAAATATGTTCTTAAAAATCGCTCTTGAAAGAAGGGAAGCTGAAGCAGAAGGAGCTTAAGGTCAAACATTTCCATTAGTATGGCATGTAAAACAAGAGTTCAGCACTTGGCTCATAGCGGTAACTTACAGCCCTCAGTGATACAAGGTAGAAGTTCAAAATCCTGACCTCCAATTTACATTACACTTTACATTTACATTACATTACATTAATTTACATTTCACTGAGTCTCAGACATTAGATTGTCAGGTAGAAAAAGTTGTCCAGCTGGAGGGAGAGAAAAGCAATTCAGCTTCAGCACTGCAACCACATGTGGTGCACAGCACAGGGACAATGTAGGATGTTACTCTTTGTCAGAAAGCGAGAAGACATATCAAGCTTCCTCCTCTGGAATCTCTGTCTGTTTAGGAGCCAAGGAATGAAAGATCACTAATTTCCCTTGAAACATCTATTTCATCATCATGTCAGAATCCCAGATTTGCTTATCTTTCAGCCAACTGCTCAGATCCTTTGCTTATGGTGAGCAACCTAAGGTTTTTAAAGTAAAAAATAAAAAATTCTAACCAAATCAAATCTATCAAAGCAACCCTATCAAATCTCTAGTTATTTTTGGATTAGCTATTACAATGCAGTTAAGAGAATTAGAATAAGAATAGCAAGGAAAAAGTCACACTTGCTTGTTCACTGTGTCCCTAAAGACAGGTCCTGGCTGTCTGCCAGTCAATCATGCAGTAAGTGACACAGTCCCTGCTGGTCCCTGGGTATTTTCTCCTTCCATTGTCCTAGTGACATCCATTCTCTGATATTTAATAGTGGTTTGATTTGTGCTCCCATCTCCTTGTTGTTGTTCCTCTTTCTTATTCTGTTTTTCTCTGCAGTCTCCCTCACCCTCTATGATATGGAAGAAGGCATGCAAGTTAGAAGCAAATAAATAATACACACTTTTCTTCAAAGTCAGGTCAGAACTTCTAGGAATAATTTGGGCGACTATCTAAAATTTCAGTTCTCTATTCTTTTCCTGAGTTGTCCTGCTTGGTTTGCAAAAAGTCTCTTGCATTTTTTTTTTTTATTGTTGGTCTCATTAATATATGATTCCTATTCCTCAGCAGAAAAAGTTTAGGTGGCAGCAGGAATCACATGGTCAAAAGGGCACAGTCTCCCAGATCTGCCCCTAAATCTCAAATTTCACAGGTGAAATAATGTTCTTTTCACTAAGGAAGTCAGGAGGGTGGTAAATTTTTTTTGAAGAAGAAATTGGGGTAAATGAAGTTCTGTGATGTGGTTTCCTGTTGACACATGTATGAGTCACTCAAATTGAAATATTTATATCCGCTATTTATACCGGTGGAATAAAAACAGGTTTTAAGCTTATCAAAGCTAATGAAATCTCTGCATGAGCAAGTCATAGAAGAGAATGAGAAATTTTGCTAGTGGCTTTTATGGTCATTTGCTCACAAGAGGAATGAACAATGAGTTTATGGAGCTCAGGGCTCCAGCTCTCTGGAGCTCCAAGCTCCAGAGAAGATGGTGCTCTAAAAGCACAGGCTGTTCCAGCATTATAGTCCATCCTCATGTTCCAGCTTCTCTAAGCTAATGCTTCTTTCCCAGTTCTGCATCTTTCCTACTCATGGTTTCTTGTACCAGTCATATTGTCCTATCCATAACATTTGCTCTGCAGCTCCTCAGTCTTGTCCTTTTTTAAGGACATACATTTCTTGATTCTCTCAGCTTTTCCTTGTAGTCCAAGACTGCTTTGGCCACTGCCAGTCTGAGTTTTCTCTTCAAGACATTCCCAGTTCCACTCACATTCCCCGGTTTACCTGTCTCAGTCTTCTTGCCAAGTCAGTCCTCGCTCTTGAAAAGAGCTAAATAGTTTTGTTTGGAATTTTCCAGAAGAATTCAGCCTGAGGCATCTATGAAGCATATGGAATTTCAGCCTAAATGGTTAAAGTCTGGCAAAGTTTTATGCAACATGAAAGAAGGTTTTTAATAACAAGCAGCACTACTAGCCAAATCTGTATAAATCCTAATCTGGTTCCCTTTGAAGTCAATGGTAAAAACCCCAGTGGGACCATTAATTTTAAATCTTTAATACAGTAATCAAGTAAGCACATGCTTAAGGAGCTTTTGTGGATTGGACAGCAATTAAAAATGAGAATGTACCTCTAGTTACTATGAACATGAATATATTATTTGAATTTACTACTTTCACTTCCGTTTCATGAATGTATCCAATGAAATCTGTAAACCTTCTCCTTGAAATTACTCGTTGAACAATGTGGTCATAAGGGCTGGACTTCCAAGCTCATGGAAAAGGAAGAAAATTGATAAACTGATGTTTCTGCATCATTTCTGTAAATGTTCCACTACAGCTCTTTGTTGTGGCTGCTTTGGGTAGCAGTATTTCAGTTTGTAAGCATTTTGAGCATGTGTTCAAAGTAGCATGGGAGAGAGGAACATGATCTTTTCCTTTGTTTTTGTTTATTATTCCAAAGAACATGAAGGACTCTTTCATGTTTTCCTATGGAATGCAATGCTTTTGAAATTCTTATGCAGGGCATGTTACAGTCTAGTAGCCTTTGGCAATATGGCCAGGATACAAGACCTCACAGAAAAAAACAAATGTGAAGAAAATAATTGATGAGGCTGGGGGAAAAAAAAGACATTGGCAATATGTGAAAAAACTGTGACACCCAGACTTTTTCAGTGTTCAAAACAATGAAGGTAGAGCTGTGTGGGTCTCATGTATTATGAAGATGCAGTCTCCTTTTGATGATAAATCCCTCAAACCCTACAATCCCTTGTATACATCATATTTCCCAAACTAAATCAGAGGCCATGGATAATAACAGTCAAAATTTCCCCCTTTTTAATACAGTTATGAGATCTCTAGCTGTGCTATCTCTGGAGTTTGGCTATATTACCTAGAAAATCATCCTAAGCCACATCACTTCAGGCTGTTTTGGAACTTCCCAATCAAAAAAAAAAATACCAACAACAAACAAACAGCAAACAAACAAAAACCACCATCTTAATTTTGATTCTATCACATTTACCTCAGATATAATTTTTTTATTTATGTAAGTTAACATGTCATAATCAAGGTAATCATGAGAAATATATTATGTGAGCATGGAAACAGTGTAAGTAGTATCTAAACTCTTTCCTTATTTTTCCCTGGTAGGAAATTCAGTTTCTCTGATGGCCTTTGGGAATAATGAACTGCCTTTATTCTTTATTCTAAATTCCATAGTGATTCTCCTAAGTAGTATAATTTGTAAGTGTAAGTAATTTTCTTTACTATTCAGTGCTGACCTCTTCCAGGTAGATCTTGAAGGTTGAATGACTTGTTTGTGATGTGACTTTCTCACTGGAAAACATATTAGAAAGATTAATCTTATTCATGTTGGTGTAATTAAAATCATAACTAGGTCCAAAGCCTTTGCTGCTTGTTGAGTGTCTCAGTTTCTCATTAATCAGAACACAATCCTCTCCAGAGCTCTCAATAAAATATTGGTTCATTCTTTCCTGCCAAAAGAAATTGTTTCCAGGTTAAGTTGACCTACATATAATAGACAAATTGTTAATTAATTTTCTCATTCAGGTTTCTCAAATACCAGGGTACAAATTGAATTACTACCTACCTTCTCTAAACTGACTAGCTGATTTCTGACATTTACCCATATTTTTTTAATATATGTAAATTTCCTTCTTGCTTTTTTAAAAGACTATTTTCTCTGTTCTGTTTTGAGGGGATTTTTTTGTTATTGCCAGTACTTTCATATTCCCACAAAAAATTGCTCTCTTGTTCTGTAATAGGTTTCAAATTATTTTCCTAGCCATGTAGTAGCTCCCCTCATAGGTATCTGGTCCAAAGTTACACAATGTATAGGGCTGTTATTTTCTTCTTTGGGAGGGCCCTATTGGAATTCAAAAGTGTTCACTTTCAGCATTTTTCCCAACAGTGTTTAGACAGCAGTAGATTTTCAGGAAGATTTTCAGTCATCATTTGCTTCTGTGGTAGAATTAAATGAAATACTTGAAAAAAAACCCCATACCAAAACACCAGAACCATTCCAGTTCATTTCTTTGCTCCCTCCTCTCTCCAACCATTTTTTTTTTGCCCTGAAGCTTTTTCCCAGGCATCATGATCTTCTCATATTGCTGTGACTCTTGCATGTGTCTTACCCTGAATAGGAAGAGGCCTGCCTTCCTTCTGCTTTTATATTGCAGGGATAACGCTGCCTTCTGATTAAGTGATTCATCATGGAAACAGATAGCATATGGGGGAAAACATAAATGCTTCTTACACCTTTTAAGGAAAGTTTGTCCAAGTAACAGATAATGACAATCCATTAATTCTCATGGCAATTTTAATCTTTAATCATATCATATTATACAATATTATACAATAACACAATAAGGAAACATCATTAAAATGTAGTAACACAAATGCAGGCAAACATATAGAAATTTATTTCATATGCTAGTGTCCCATTATTTTGCAGGACATTTATTGCAGTGCCATTAGGCACAGAATACATGCTCTGTAATAGATGTGGTGGCACCGTCCCTTGGCCTGCTATACATACACATTATTATAGAACAGTTCTAGCATCTAATGAAGCCAAGCAGGGTTCTTAAATTCACTTCTCCACAAGCAAAAGAAGACCCAACATGGCACATATAGATGGGTTAAAGACTGCATTTAATATTAGAATTTTAGAAAGGTAAAAACTAATGTAAATCCTTTAGTAAATTACTCTATTAAAAATATTTATTGCTTGCAAGGACAGGAAACTTGATCTCACAGTAGTACACAATTGAGATTTTTAAGAAAGTAAGGGAAAAAAACAAATTTGAAGTCTTTAAAGCCCACTTCCTGAAAGACATTTAGAGAGTTAAGCTGATGGAAGCTGGGCCCTGAAATAGTTAGTTTAGGCTAACTACTAGGTGCTTACATACCCAGCTGCCCCCAGTTCAATACATGTACAAGTACCTCTAAGAAGCGAGGACTATGTTTGTAATACACATGTCCTACATTTCCAAACAGTTTTCTAATTGGCAGCAGATACATGCAGACTTGTCAGACAGGCAGAACTAGGAAACACAGGCTGAGAGAGAGCATGTACTTTGGAAGCTCCCAGTTTTAGCAGCATAACACTGGTGTACGCAAAGACGAATGCTGAAAACATCAAAGTGATTTTCATTCAGGTGAAATCAGAATTTTTCTTTTTCTCTCAATGGGAAGCTGAAATACATTCAGATTTTAATATGTGTTTGGGCACGTTCCCTATCAGAGATATTTTCCGGTGAAGAAATAGAAAACACCCCAGGAAAAACAAAGAAGGAAAGAAATAAAAAAATAACCCCACAGTGTTTCTATTAGTTATCTGAGCTTTAAAAATATTTTTTCACTTTAAATTTGTAAATCAGGAAGACACTTTAATGATATAATGAAAATTTACTATATAGGGAGGATGCAAAATTGGGTCTGGACCTTGTTTAATCTTGGTTATCTCTCAAGAATAAAAAGGAATACAGACTGAAAAATAAATATATAACTAACCTAGAAACGTTGTATGAGTTGAAAATGTACCATGGGCAGAAAAGCAAGGCAAGAAAAATAGAAGAAAGTTTAAAATTCTTCAGTGAGAAAAGGTGATGAGTTTATATGTGTATTCTGTCCTCAGAGACTGAACCTTTTTCTATATGTAGAGCCCCTGTACTTCTGTCTATTGCAGCCTTTATTCAGCTCATTTACCTAGCAAGGCAGGGTTTTTTTTTTTTCAATGTTCTATAAGGCAGTCATTGGAATTTCAGATAAAAAAATATATATATGCTTCTGAGCCTTTTGTTAAATTAAAAGAAGATGTTGGCAATAATGCTCTCTTAGTTTGAATGAAGTTATTTATTGTATGCCCAGATACACAGCATATCACCAGTCCTTGGTGTTATATTCTGTTGTTATATTGCATTGTCTGAAGTTGAAACAGTTGAAAGAGAGAGAAATATATTAAATGAAAGTGTCATGAATGTGAATATATTAACAGAAAAGAGAAAACTGCAAAAAAAGTAGAAAGAGCTGAAGTAGTAAGAAATTTATATAAAGAGAAAAATGGGCTACTGAATAAAAACAATTTTAGCAAGTTATTTAGAACAGGAATTGGCATTATGCATTTAAATGGTTCAATAACTATTTCAATTATTGGTCAAATGAATCCATAGTCTAACAGTTATTTTTCTTCATATATACTGAAAATCACCCTTCCAGTTCATTACTTAACAGTAAGGTTAAAGTGATGTTAAACATCATCCTAACTTTACAGTTTGATATGAATAATTCTCCTGTTTGTATGCAATATTTCTTATATATGAAAGTAGGAGTTTTGTGGTTTCCTAAAGTATGCAGTCTCAACTTAAAAACAGTGTCCTGTGATTCTATTTTTCTTGAGTTATCATTATCACAAATATAAGTTCTGATTGCAATAACTAAAATAAAAAGAAAAAATCCTGTGTTTTCAGCTGTGTTACAGCTGAAGTATTCCTGGAAAATCAGTAGATTAAATTCAGACCACTCTGTCAGTGTTTTGCCCTTCCTGTGACATTCATGTATAAAGGAGTGAGAAGCAGCACAAGCAGTTTCCTAATGCAAGATGCCTATAGTCTGTACAAATATGGAGAAAAACAGTCAATACTTCCTCTTCTAAAAAGTTAGTGTAAATATATATACAATATATTACATAATACATACTATGCATTATATATATTAAATCTATACATTTCTTAATATATAAATATATTATGGTTTTTATTAGTATTATTACTACTGATGAGGAGCCTGTATATGTGGCCTTTTCCAAGGCACAAAGCAGTCCCTTTGGTGCTCTCTGGCTTTCCCATGTGAGCTGTGAGTTGATGGGCTCAGCAAAGCTAAATGGAGCTGGGGAGCTGCAGCACCCTGAGTGAGCTGGGAGCTCTCCAGCCTTTGCAAACTGTTCTCCTTGAAGATTAATATTTTCAGGAGCCCTCGAGGAAATATGCCAAAAATGATTGTCATTAAAACTCTGTCCAACCTTAGTAACTCTCTGGAATATTTTGATCAGATCTCAATTCAGATATCAGGGAAAGTAGCTTCCTTTGATTAACAATGGTTGGACTTAACATAATATGCAGCAGGAAACTCCATCCTTTATTTCAATGCAAAAGTAAACAGAGCAGCAGTTGCTGTTATCAGCAGCTAATGGGGCTAACTTTTCAACAGTCTTTTAATCCAAAATTTTCCAAACAAATCTTAAGTCAAGCAGTAATAATAAGGAAAATTGTACTGTGAGAAAAAGTTTAATGTCGCCAAAAAGAAAACCAATAAGATTAGTGATTTCTGCTCTGCTTTACGATTATTTCCACCCCTACTAACATGGAGGATTAGAAGTCATACTCTGTGGACTAGCTTGTGTTCATTGATTTCGTTTTGAGAAGTATGTATGTTTTAGGATATTTTCTGATTACAAATTCTGACTGTTCTAAACAGCCTGATTCTTGGGTAAGGTTCTCCAAATCATGGGGCTCTAACTGCAATGTATTTCCATCTCATCAATAAGTTTTATTGTCCTTACAAGTTCTTTTTCAAGTTTCAATGCAAAAATTTTCTTCTCTTAGTTCTACACTTTTAGTAACTGTTCTCTCAAGAGATATTTTATTAGTAATGAGCTCTATCAAAAATATCTCCAAGTCAAATAACCAGATTAAAGGATGAGAATACTTTGTGAGTTTGTTACATTTTACTATTGCAAAGTCCATTTAGTTTTAGGTCTAACATGCAGTATTTATTCTTAATAGTTAATAATGAAGCACTTCTGAATTCCCCACCAATGGGAAATGGTACTGATGAGCTGAAAACACAGTCAGAGATGAAAACCAGTAGGAACTGAATGCTAAAGCTAGTTGAAATGGAATACTAGTTAAAATGTGTTAGGGAGAAGTGGTTTAGAGTGACTGAACAAGAAAATGCATATGTAACACTGTGAAATAACTCTCAGGTGAAGAGCAATTGGCAGTGTAAATTACCATTTTCTACACTTAGTAAGCAAAATGTACAAGTTTTGTTCTGCAATCTTTTGATTACCAAAACAACAAAGAGAGTAAAAAGAAGTACCATGGCTTTCCACCTCTAAATTCAAAATTTAATATAGGCTCGATATTGATGGAAATATTCAAATCACAGAGCACTGGAGAACAACCACATGAAAAATGCCTACCATTAGAAAAAGGTTTCAGTTTGGGTTCCAACTGCAAACTGTTTTCATGGAAAAATGTCCACATGCATTTGAAGAAGCAGCCATGTGGCAACTCCAAATCCTTTGTAGGTCCTACTAATTATTTTAAAGGGAAAGGCCTTGCTAATTCCCTAACAGAAACACAGAAAAGCTACCTTACTGTCTAAGAATAGAGGAATTCTTCAGTTAGTTCTGAGGAGAATAGGATTAATGAGACATTATGGGATTAATGGTCCATGGACAGATGCTAATTTCTTGCTGCCAGAAGCTAAACTGGCTTCAGCTGTAGCTTTCCTTCACTGGGTAATCCTGGCCCAAAGCCCAGCAAGCAGCCAGAGACCAGCTCCACCAGCCTCTCATGCCAACAAGAGCCTTCAGATCAAATCCTCTCTGCTATGGCCCAGGGGTGTGCTAGAGAAAGCTAGGAGTTGTTAATATTTTACAGCTTGGCCTTAGTGAGCTCTGGAAGATAAATGGATTATGGACAGTCAGTCAGTTTGACTTTGGACCTGACAGTGAAGACACAGTGACTTCATCCTGCTCCCAGTCATTCCTGAATAGTTTTCATGTGTCCTTACTCACAGTTCAGGTGCAGGAATGAAATATCACAAGAGTCCCGAGGCTCTCCTATGAAACTTTTCCAGGAGAGAATTTTCTCTGGTATCTCAGAATTTGTTCCTGTCACAGAAGAGAGACTGATTTAGGATTTAAATGAAGCCTGCAAGATGTCAGCAGTGGCTTTGCTCTTTGGCTTCTCTGTTCAAGAAAAAATTCACAAGCTGTACAAAGTCTGGCACAATGCTGAAAATTTTCTGCCTGTTGTTCCTTTCTATTTCATTTTCATTTTCTAAAAATAGCCTAATACAGAAAAAAAAGCACAGAAATAATATTTTAAAATGTCACTTACAATTGTGTGTTAAAAAGAATACAGTAGCTGTTACGTCACAAATTAGCAATGATTGCTCTTTTTACAATGGATTCTGAACAAAATTATTCTTAATATTCTACATTTTCACATTTTTTTCTCCATTTATCATAATTCAGATATAGCAGACATTATTTTTTCAAGGCATAATATTCCAAATTACCTAAAATTAATGACTACTTTTATTCTAGTAAATCTGCTGGGTTTATGGTTTAGGTGCATTTCGTGACCCTACCTGTCTAGTCCTCTTTGGATGATGAGTTGCTCACCTGTCAGTTTTCCTGAAGACAGGACATGCTCAACCTGCTATTATACAGCATTAATGATCTGTCTGTCTGTTCCAGGCAGAATGTAGAGAAATGCTGCTTTTTTTCTGAGGTGGCAATCTACCTTCTGTGTGACAGCAAAATAGTAATGGAAGAACAGAAAAAAACCTCAACCCTCTTGGAAGCCCATGGGGATTAACTAGGAGGATACAGGTTTTTTTGGTTTTTTTTTAAAATTAGCTATTTTATTGGATCTCCCAGGAGTTTTAACACTATTCATCTTTGAGGCTAATGAAGTTCCCTTGTGAATCATGCTGTTTAATCTATGTGGGGCATATCTTGATTAGCATATGTTTCTTCTAAAAATACATTTTGAAACCCCTGGAACTTGCCATTTGTTTGAAAGTCATACTAGACTTTCAACCTTGCATCACTGATAATAGGACAAAAACTTTACTTTTAATCCTTATGGAAGGACGTCTGGCTTTGTCTGCAATTCCTCTCCCTAGTGGAAGCTTAGCCCATTAATTCCCTTCAGAACACAGTAAAAACAACAAGCTTGCTAAATGTGAAAGTGAAATAGAAAACTCTGAGCTAACCTTTAATATAGTCTAATTTGGGAACTCCCAGGGAGCTGAAATTTTAACCAGAATTCTCAGTTTAATTTTTTTGTTTTATTTTTATTCTATTCAAGTCTCTTTCTTGGAGTGTCTGTGGTCCTGGCTTTAAGGACACAGGGGTTACAATGTCAGCCCTGAGCCTAAAAAGAGCATAATGAGGGAACACTGCCAGATTTTGTTCTTACAGATTTACAGTGTGTCTTGTCTATACCCCATCCCTGTTTGAACACCAGACTCAAATGGACTGCTAGGCATGTGTTGTGCCTAACACACACTCTCACTTTAGGATTTCAGAGTATAAAGAACAGACCTGAACTGTGAACTCCATCCCTAATTGTCATGAAATCTGTAGAGCCAGTGAAAGTGTGGCTACCTGCACTTCTCCCCAGAAAGATCTTCAGCGTGATTTCCACTTGTCCAGAACAACCATGTTCTGGTCATTGGTCACTCCTGGCAGAGGGGCCATTCCCAGGAAAGCACAGAGTGGTTACTTAGAGGTGGCTCAGTGGAGGCAGCTCCCAGGGTTGCTGCCAGAGAAGTGTATGTCACAACTGAACACGTTGTACCTCCCTTTAGCAACCTGACCTGCCCTTGTTCATCAGCCAAGTGACTGTGAGGCAAGAATGTAAACACAGAAGACATTGCCTCTTGACGTGACTCATCTTCCTTTTGTCCTAATCTAAACAGCTTTTCGCCCTACCTGATGCATCTTTTTCATGCCCTGAAAAATGAAAAATTTTCTTGTCTTACACTCCATGTAGATTAGCACTTCGGGAACTGACTTGACTAAAATGATACTGAAACAATATCTAACAATATTCATAGATGGTTTTGTTGCAATTGTGTTTTTGAACAGATTTTTTTATATATATATATATAAAAATAAAATATGTTGTGAAACATACTTCTCTTTGACCAGTATGTACTAGCACATTTGAATTTAAAATGATATGCAGGAGAGTATTATGCAAGATAATTGATATATTAAACCATGGCCTTAGTCTTGTAGCAAAAGAAGAGATGAGTCTTTTTTTTCCTTAATAAGATATAAAGCGTATGCTGTAGTTTCATCATCTCTGTCTTTCAAGGAGGTGAACTGTAATGGAAGATGAAAGTCTAGCTTGCTAATACTGTTTCTAAGCATTATATAATTATCAGCCTTCAGTGATTTGGTTAATGTATGATACTTCTCATACTTTCTATTGTTTCTTTTAATTAAAAAATTCTCCCATTTTTAAAATCAAATCACCTTCTAAGGTAATCATAGACACAGAAAATCACTTTCCACTCCCCGGTGTCTGATTTTATTCCAGCATTTTCTGATTATATGGACTAGGGTTGCAGTCAGCAGTTTCTTGACACCAGTCATTGTGAAATGGCCATATTTAGCTGTCTAGGGCATGTTAAGTAATGTTTATACACCTCGCTTTGCTTCAAAGTATTTAGATTTCCTTCACATGTGTAGAGCACATCAGCACTGTCTTATGATTGTTAATGCAACTGGAGCCTGCCAGATGCTTAAAGATCATGGTTTCATTTCCTTGCTGAGGCATGAGGGAGATTGGTTATGTCTCAAAACTGCATTTAAAATGATGTTACAGCATTTTCTTGCTTAACGGTTACAAAAAGATTCTTTTTGTCAGACTGCTGTTATGCAATCCTCTGTAGCAAATTTTGAAAATTTTCAAAATAGGTCTTTCATGTGAAGCTTTTGCAAAAATTAAAAACTGAAAATTAACATAGAATTATGTGGGCAAACAGAGGATTACTGGTAGTTGTTGTGCTGCTGGTGACCCTCCTTCAGATCAGAAAACCTCTTCTCCATGAGCTGACTTCTGTTTCAAAGGTAGTTACTCCTAACTTCTGCTGGTAAATTCCATTTGCCATTGCTGCATAAATCTCCAGTTCAAAGTAACATTTCTGTGTTTTCTGCCTGTCGGTGTTGCTCTAGCTCTTAGTTTTCATGGAGATTAACCTTTAATCAATTAACACACTAATTCCATATACAAATCAGACTCAAAGAGCTATTTCCCAGAGGATGCAACTTTTAATCTACGTATTCAGAGCTGAGAGTGCCTGAGATATAAGCAGCAATGATCCAAATCCATTTATTAGTCTGGGAAGAGCAGACCTGCTACCACTCAATGTCTTTGTGCACCAGCTCATGAATGCTTTGTTTAGTGAGGCATTAAAATTTTTGAGATATTCTCTCCAAAGACTAAGTGTCAAATCCAGGAAGCCTTGCACACCACAGTGAACTTGTATGTCTGTGCAAAGGGACTAATACAATGCTATAATGTTGCAAATGGAAGTGACTAGATAACCTAAGATTTCTATATCCTGCACAAGATAAATGCAGTAGTAAATGTACACCCTGAAAACCACTATGGTTTCCTTCTTCAAGGAAGAGAAGAGAATGGAACCTTTCAGCTGACTGACATAATTTTCTACCATCACACAAAGAAAATCAGAAAGCCTCACGTGACAAAAGAGTTGGTCGTGTTTCTAAGTAATCATCATTCTAACTTTCATTATGAATCCTTTCTTCTTCCATGTCATAAGACATAAGTGTAAATACATGTGTTTCAAAAAATGCTTTCAGAAATGAAAAGTAACTTGATACAAAGAATGTTAACTGATGTCAGTATGCCACATAAAAAGCCACAAAAATAATGGTGGCTTCATTGCATGTTTACAGTTTTTGCTAGAACTTTGTTTATTTCTAGCATATGGACATAGTAGATAGAGATTTTACTGTTTGTGGAAAACTTTAACTAGAAAAAATGCTGTGTTCAAGGTAGTGGAAGTTCCATGGGCTGAGCTTGTGCTCTCTTACTGAGCCTTTTGTCTTCTGGATGACTGAACTAGCCTGGATGAAGTTAAAAGCAATATGATCTAAAGTTTTATTGATCTCTGTATGTGATAATAATAAAAGTGATTGTTTTAAAAAGCAGTCTTCTGACCATTTTCTGGTTAAGGTTACGGTTTCCTCTGAGAAACATTACATTCTACACTTGCAATTAAAATTGTACAAGCAAACAGGCATTAGCAAAAAAATCTAGCAGAAAGCAATATATCCTTAAAAATTTTTGAAACCTTTTATGTTCCTTGAATAATTAATTTCCATTTTCTTTTGTAATTGAACGGAACACTTTTCATTATCAGTACATTATTCCTAAAACAAAGAAGATATAATAGTCTTAAAGAATTATTAAATATTTTTGCTAGTTTCAGTGACAATAAAATTCACTTTTATCTAAAAGCCTGATTTTCAGGCTTAGTCAATTAGCTAAATCAGAGTTAAATTGTGACACTGGGAAGAGATAAAAATAATTTCAAATTTGAATTTAATTGACAAAAAGTAGAAGATCATTGAAGCATTTCAGATAGTAAACTTTTCTTAGAAGATAGGACAGAGCTTCCTGGTAATGCATGATGAATTATAAGTAACGAATATTAAAAAAGGACTTTAACTAAGCACCAATTATTAGAAGAAATTAATGTATCTGAAATTAATATCCAAAATACTGAAAAATGTGATGATATCTACTTTTGCATCATATTCCTCTTCTAAAACTCTCACGAGGCCCCATTTTCAAACTGCAATTATGCAAATGCAACCATTTATCTAGGCAAGAGAGCATTCCTGTGGCATTATATACAAGAGCAAAAATAATGGATTATTATATTGCAGTTGATGAAGTGAAACACATAATCTGAAAAATGTTTTTCAAAATTAATTGCTTAATTTTATCCAGTGCTATGTAGCTCGTTGAGATAGATTAAATAAAGGAACACAGACTAGGCCCACGAAGGTGTGGAAATGACCAGTGTCTGGAATCTTGTCAGGAGTAATAGTCAATCTTCTGGAGTATGAAAATGAGTTTTATTCCCCAAATTGCAACAATTAAAAAATTTTAATCTGTGCAGTGGTCCTGAGGTGATGTAGATGAATACTGCGATAGGTGGTTCTCCTCCTACCTTGCTCAAGGAAGTCATCCTAACCTCTCCCACCCAACCAAGCCCCAGAATAACCTCACCCTTCACTGGAACTGCTATACAGTCCCCAGTCTCACATTTTCTGAAGTGCCTCTTTCATAATTCCTCTGAGTTTTGCCATTCCTATCTATCATGAAGAGAAAGAAGTTGTAAATACAGATGGATTACCTTGCAAGCAGAAGATCCCACATTTCCAAACAGGATACACTAGGAGAGAAAACAGTGTTTTGCTGCTTGGAGGGTTTCACACCACTGGGTCAGGACTTTGGTGAGCAGAATGCCACTACCAGGTAAAATTGGACCTGAGGAAATCTGAGTTTGAAATAAAGGCTGTCTGTACAAACCGATCAGTTTACCCAGTGTGTTGTCACAACATTTAGATGAATTACTATTTCTGCCAGAATACCATGGTCTAGATATTCTGTTAATATTAAGTATGTATCTGTTAATATCATGTAAATATGTGCTTATATTCTAACATGGGAATCCTGGCAGGAAAAGAGGAAAGTTATGACTCTTGTTCCAGCATAGTTTTTTGAAGCTGAGATTGATAAAATATTTGACAGATCATTCTTCCATACTTCTTCCTGGCCACAGCTTCCAGTGTCTGTCACCCAATGGGAGTTCTGGTGAGAGTCTTGCTGTGATGACTCCTTCACACCAAAGGACAGATTTTCAGGACGGGACAAGGATAAGAATAAGGCTGTGTGAGTCAGCACCCTTTGGCATCCCCTGCTCTGGCAGATGTCCTACCCTGCTTCTCTCTGCCAGTGTTATCTGCAGTCAGCATGAAGAAAAGGCTCTTTAATTGGCAGGTCTCCAAGCTTTATTCCCTGAAAGCTCAGCTCCAGCCAGGCAACACTCCCACACAGCAACAACTATATCACTTCTTGACTTCCTTCCAGCCAAGGCCAGTAGTCACAGTCATGGCGCACTCTTGCCGCAGCCATCGCTGCCAAGGAAAACTGGGCCTAGCAAACCCCTGCCATTATTCCTGCAGGAAACAGATTACATGTAAAAGCAAGGCTGTAAATGCTCAACCCAAAATGTCTTTCTATTGTCCAGAACAGTTGCAATTTGCTATTTGTCTGGCACTATATTGGTTAAAAACAAATAAATCCCCCAACTCCCCTTCGGTGTGTCTCACACATCAAAGCATTTATATTTACATGCTAGATCAAGTCAATTCTCCTCACCAAGTCAAGAGGAACAGTAGAATAAAGTACAGCAGCTCTCACACATCTCATTTACAAAAGCACTATAAGCACAGTAACACCCTTAATTACCTCTTCGAGGTGGTTACAAAGGCAGAGGAAAGATGACCCTGTCTGTCTTTTACCTCTTTATCTGTACTTGTCAAACAGCTTCTGCTGAATCTCAAGTGCTGATTGTTGTAAAGCTGCAGGTAAGATCCCATCTTTTCTTGAAGGTTTAGATAGACTTCCAGGTTACAGATGGGACAATTTCCCCAAAGTAGTTTTACTAGAAATCCTACTTTGACATCATCTAAAAAGGAGTTTTTCTAGCCTAGGGATGCTGTAGGTCCACATCATCTAAGATGAGCAGGCAGGAGGAGTAAGGAGGAAAGAGGGAAAGATGACACTCACAGGTTTCTCTCCATTAGATGTTTTTGGTCCAAACCTGTCAATCCAAACCAGGTAGAACAATTTCAAGGGGTGGGATATGAGAAAGATGACAGTTACATACTGAAGTTTTACTGATATATATTTATACTGATAGTTATACTGAAGCTTTTACTTCATATACTACATTTTTTATTACATAGATTTTATATATTTGTTACAGTAGTATGTAATGTAGTCTTTTTACTATCTTGTTGAGGTTGTACTGCAAAATTAATTGTTCCTCTATTCCTCTTCTATCACACTCATTTTCAGATACTCTTTCACCATGGCCCCTATGCAGAGCACAGTCTATTTCCTCCTCAAACTTCATCTTCCTTCGGCCTTTCTCTAGGCAACTGTTCTGAAGATTTTCCTATCTTCTTTTCCTTCCAATAATTACAATATACCCTACATCTGCATTAAAAACTGTTAAATGGGGGGTGTGATTGGGTGTGTGTGATGAGGGTATTTTCTAACACGTCTCCCTTAGTCTATAAAAATGTCAAGGAAGCTGCTCTATTCCTCTGATTTTCAAAATGATTTGGCCATTTTCTGAGCTAAGTCAGTAATTTGTGATAATGCACTAACGAGGAGATCCACGACTCATTTTCCATTTGTCTACCTGTCAGTATTACATGTTTTATCTAGCTGGTAAGTTTGCCGCTGACTCACTAATGTATGCAGCTCATATCATGTTAAACTAGATCCCTGCCAAGCTTTTCCCACCCTGATGCTATCTTCGTGGTCTTTTAGATTAACTGGAATTTTGGATTAAGTGAAAGCCTGAGGCATTTGACTAAGAAAATGTGATTAACATAGATTAAGTATGTTACTGAGGACTGCTAAACTAAAACCTCAGGTATGTAGATTACTCATTATTTTTTTAGCATATATATGTGCTGACTATTTAAAAATAATTAACTTTACCTGCTACCGTATCTGGCAGAACTTCATCACTCCCTGATCCCTTTTGCTGCTGGATATCTCATTTGTACATGCCGTTTCCTCATAAATTCTCTCTGTCTTCCATAAATTATGTGTTTGTTCCACTAATTATGTGTTCTCTTTTCCATCTCATCCAATCACAAAACTGTTTCAAAGCATTCCTGTTGGACTAAACCTTGCATTCAAAGCAGACACAGACTAAACATCTTTTTTGATTCTTTTCCAAATACTTACAATACTCAGTCTAGGAGTGAAACCCCCATCCAGAAGTCCATATTGCTTAATTTATGCAATCTCTTCAGCAATCTGTAGTGGGCATAACTCCATCTCTCACCTTTAGTTATAATTTTGTTACAAATATTTAATTATTTGGTGTTCCAGAAAAAAAAAGAAAAAAATTTGTTGCACAATGATCATAGATGTTGCACAATGATTATAACTTGCTCTCTGATTGGGGAAAGAAAAAGGAGAACAACTATTTAACAAAGATTGCTGTCAGATGCAAATACATTTTCAGTCTTCACATAGATTTTTCAGGTTTAGGTTAGTAAATATAATGACTGCTGTAGAATTTTGAGGAAGAAGTCACAATTCTGTTCCAGCTGTCATACATTTCTTCCCTTTAAACCAGAGAAACCATTAAAAAAAAGATTTGGTTTTTTTTTTTTTTTGGAAGGAGGGAGGCTTGTTTATATGTCTATTTGCTACACTGAAGACAAGAAGGTGTCTGATGTGCTGGCAAATTATAGTGGTAGACAATATAGTAGACAGAAATATAGTAGACGAGAAAGTTTAATGCAAAGAAAGATTGATATAAAATCAGTGTCTTGAGGCAAATAAAGTAGAATATACTGCTTGCTATCAAAATCTTATTTCACCCTGAAGTTGCAGTTGACATTTACCCTAAATTATCTCATTGCAGGCAGAATGAGTTTGGGATTCATTCGTTTACACCCTGTATTAGAGAATTAGAGAAGTATACTGGCTAGGTATCTGATTACTTCAAATGTGGATTTTAGACCTAACAAAAGGCAAGATTCAATATTTAGATTACCAGATTACATTTTTGAATTATGGTGAATATCCATATTAAGAGTATTGACACCAATATGTTTTATGTATTATTTTCCCATCAAAATATAATACCAGAATAGTTGTATTTTGTTGGTTTTTGGTTATTTGGGTTTTTTTCTCAAAAAATTGCTAACTGCTAGGAAATGCGTTGCAGATAAAATGAGAGGAAGGCACGAGCTGTTATAGTTTAAGAGTGCAGCACTTCCTCAGGTGCCTTATCCAAAGGCTTTCATATTCATATTACCTATATAAACACCTAACTCCAACTGTTTGCAGAGCCATGGTATTTAGGAGTGCAAACTCCAGAAAGGGCTTTGTCATCTTCAAAGGCCCTATGTTATTCTTTTGGCACTGTAACAGCCTTAAAGCCCCAAGTTCTTACTTTAACAATCCTATTATGTCAGCATGCTTTCCCTGTGCATACCTCACAGTCTGGATATTTATTATCTCAATCCTTTATATGTCTGTCAAACTATTAGATGCTGTGGCACCCGTTATCATAGTGTCCACACACCAATGGGCATAAACACAGGCCTTCATCTGGGCCTATATGTATTACTGAAAAGAAAAGGAGTGTAAAACCATACTTGAAAATAATACTCTTAATATTCGTGTTGTTCCTCAGCCTCGCCAAAATGTAGTGTGATAGAAGTCTGAATTCCAGAATCCTATAAACACGTCCCAGGGCAAATCATATAGAAGAGTATAATTTTTCTTTCATCATTTTCATTTGCAAGTATATTTTGCTTTGTGGCTGTTGATGATACGTATCAATGCTCTACAAAAATATTTTTTGTGGGCATGTCATATTTCTGAGGAAATTAAAAAGATGAAGACTAAGGCAAGCACCATATAAAAAGCCCGGGCCCTGCTTAAGGTGTCTTGTAAGCACATACTTAATTTTCAGATCTGCCTGTGTTGAAATGTGTTTGAAGCTGTTTTTCTTTGAGTTAAACCATGTCATCATCTCCAGACTAAAACTTTCTCATCAATGTCTAGGACATGCATCTTTAACTAGCTACAGTAGTAAGATAGTGCTATAGTAATGTAGTAACTACACATATTCCTTCACCTTAGGCATACTTGTACTACTGATAGCTAAAATAATTTTAACTAAACTTTGCAAAGTTTGTGGAATTTTATTAAAACACCTTTTGTACTTTTTTGGCTTCTCATTAAAAAGAAAAAAAATTTGCAAAGGAAAATACAGTGAAGCAGGAATTATTAGTTTCCACCTTTTTTTCCAGGGAAAAACTATTTTTTCAGCCTTATCCTATTATAAATTTAAAATTTGTAAATTCTTACTGAAGCATCACAAATCCAAAAGCTGTCTTTTCTGCCCTAGCTGTAGTAATAATTAAAAGAAGCTTAATTCAGAGTTACCCCCAGTAACATTTTGGTTGCTTTTAGTAAAACTAAAATCATGCACTTGTATTCATAAGAAGCTGTAAGAAATCCACTTTTGCCTATAGATTTTAGCCTTAACACTCATGACTAGATATTGGCATATGAGTTTTAGTTAAGCCTGAAAGTTTAATTTAGATAGAAGTGTTTATACTAGTCCTTTTCTTAAGCAATTTTCTATTCAAAACATTAAACACAAATAAAAACACAAATTTCAGGATAGGAACAACAATTGATGATATAAACAAGCAATTCTGCAGAATCGCACCTTAGGTTTTTGAACAGTATTTATAAGAACTATTTGAGAAACATTTTCTTACAATTTAATTAATAAATTGAATTACAATTAATTACCAAATGACTAAATGAGAGAAGATAGTTATAATAACTATGATTCATAATAAATTATTGGCCTTTTTTGGTAATACTCATATTCTTATTTCTTGGAACAAAACCAAATCTGAAAATTCTATAAATGTATTTAAAAGGAGAATGGAGGAAGGCAAGAGAAGAAGCAGGAATTTTCAGAATGCTATGAAGGAAAGTATTTCTCAACCTGTCCAAGGTTGCTGGACAATTTAAAATAGCTCATAAGCCCAAACTGAGGTCAGGTTTAGACTTTGGGTTGTGGTAAATAATGCAGAAGGGCACTGCACTGTGTCCTCTGTCACTTTTCAGATGTTTAAAGTATCCTCAGAGAACACATTTTGTGACATTATAAATTTTCAGCCAAGTCTACATGTTCATATGCTGACACAAATTCAATAGCCCATGCTCGAGCTTCAAAAAAATCCAAGCCCCTTTTATCTCAGAACCTCTTATTTACAGACTGTTTTATAGAGTTGGTTATTAGAAATGGGTAATTCTATAGAATGAGAAGCAGAGGTGAGTATTAGCATTTCTGTATTCTCACTAAGATCCTAATTTTCAAATTTGGGCCACAATCCCAGTCTAATTTCTTTAGTTTTTTTCTTCATTTCTTTAGGTTTTTTTTTCATGTATTTTGTTTAATACCTCCACCCTTGCCCTCATCAGAGACAAGAGATCTTAATCTCAGGATGTATCAAAACCACAATTCTTAAAAAATTTGTTTCTTTTATTTTGAAGCCTTCTCACTATCCATTTGAATCTTTTATTTCTATTAAGAATCTCTTCTCCATTTTCTCAACATGCATTTCTATGATTATGTGTATTTGTAGGTGGTGTTTACAAGTCCTTTAAATGCGGCTGAGTAGCTGTGGCACTGCAATCCCTTGGATAAAAGACTGAGCCTGTGATGTTTCTGCAGCTGGGTACATGTTTCTAATGCTGCTATTCCCTGTTTTAAAGAAGACAGCATATTCTTGCAAGTAGCTTGAATTCCTGAAGATGTTGGAATATACACTAATTATTCTTAGATTGTAGCTGAAGGTCTTGTTAGATGGATTTCTGGCATTCGGTTCTTGGTATGGTTTCTTCTGTACAGAAAATCAGTCAAAACTGTTCAGGTGTGTCTCTGCCTCACAAATGAAAGCAAAAGGTTTGGCCTTGCCTTGGAGAGTTCTGTGCAGGGCTGTTCTCAGCTGTGCTCATTACAATGTCACTATGCCTCGGTGGAGCTATGGTTACATTTGCACTTCAGAGAGGAGGCATACTGAGGAGACAGTGCAAGGTCACACTCTCAGAACACAGCACTGCAGCTGCCCCTTGGTGCAGAGATTTAGACCTGACAAGGAATGGTAATCCAGTGCTGGTTTAAGAATACATATATACTGAAATGCAGAGTAGCATGCTTTCACCAGAAACCTAGTTTAAGGGACATGAAAGCATTTATTTAGCACAAGAGATAAAATATCATTTGATCTATGCCATCAAACATAGGTACTATGGAAATATTTATTGAAGACATACGAGCTAGGGATATTTTAGCATGAAAAACATTGTGTGTGGAGGAAAGACTTATTGTGGTCATCCTGTAAATAACCATGTCTAAAGATTCTTGAATTGTGTTTTGAAAATTCTGTATATTATGGATGTGTATATAGGAGTCAGAACAATTATTCCTCAATGCCCTTCCAGTTTCATTGTGAATTCTCTGATGCTCCTTTGATTTTGTTTGATTTACTCCTATTCAAATTCCTATTTGCGTCCCAGGACTATCCTTTCAATTAATTTAAATTCTTTTGGGTTTTATAGCTTAACTCCCTTCTTACTCAAATTTAAATATATTTCTTTAACTGTTACCTTACATTAAAATGAGATATGTAACTTCTGTTTCTGACTATGCAGCAATCTTTTTAGAACATCAAACCTTTCTAGGCATTAAAAGGATATATGAGCTTAAAACATAGAATCATAGACTTGTGAAGCTTGAAAAAGACCTCTAAGATCACTGAGGTGTCCAATCATTACCCGGCACCACCATGTTCACTGCTAAACTATTTTCCTAAGTGCCACATCCACTTGCCTTTCGAACACTTACTGGGATAATGATTCCACTACTTCCCAGTGCAGCCTATTTCAATGCCTGACCACTGTTTCAGTGAAAAAATGCTTCCTAATATCCAATCTAATCTTTCCCTCACACACTTTGAGCCCATTTCCTCTTGTCCTGTCTCTGGTTACCTGGGAGAATAGATCAATGCCACTCAGTTGCAGCTTTCCTTCAGGGAGTTGTAGAGAGCAATAAAGTCTCCCCTGAGCCTCTTTTTCTCCAGGCTAAACAACCCCAGTTCCTTCAGCTGCTCCTCATAAGACTTGTGCTCCAGACAGTTCACCAGCATCATTGCCCTTCTTTGGTAATGCTACATGAATCTTTTGCAAGAATATGTGGGGCTAAAATATAAAAAATACTGTCAAAAAAGAAGTTAAAGGTGACACAGAGTTTTCACCTGTTGCTTTAGTGAGTGAAATACTTCAGTTGAGCAAATTTTTTTGACAGTCCGTGCATATCCAAGCAGCAATGCCACACCCGTGGTTTAGGTTATTTTTCGGTACATTAACCGAATGATAATTAACATTATCATTAGACCTTAAACTGGGGCAGAAGGAAGGGTTGCATTAAGTTAAAATGTTACTGACCTCCAGATAAAAACAAACTGAGGATAGAGAAGAGATGGAAACCATTATAATGTTCCAAACTACTGCAATTCTGTATACCACTGCAAGGGAAGTTCGTTTTTCTGTGGCATTTTTGAAAGTAGAAAATTTCCTCAAGGTGTCTATGATCTTCTTTGTCCTTATTTTCAGCTATCCTACTGTTTGCACAGATGCTCCTGAAACCAATTTTATTCTCGTCTATAAGTCTTTACCTTGTGTTAAACTGAACTGCGTTGAGTCCTATTCCTTTCGGACTTTCATCGCAATGCTCCAGTTTTTTTCAATTTTTTTTGGTAAGATCATATTTAATGATAACTCACAAGTGAGGAGTTCTATTCATAGAGGTAACGTACATCCTGTCCTAGAGGAAAAATTTCCTGAGTAAAAAACTAATCCAGGAACAAAGTCAGTTTGATCTTCTCTGTTAAAAATAATAAGTGTGATGTGGAAAAATGTTCACTCGGAACAGGTGGACTAAGAAAAGCAAATTTATTTCAAGCTTCAGATTGTAATGATTTTTTTTTTTGCTCGTAATTTGAAACAGAGATCCGGAGGTGAAAAGTCTGCTAAAATTACCTAATATATTCATCTCTTTTACTTGAAGTCTTCCCTTTAAACTCCTGTTTTGAGACAGAAATCTCAATACATTTTCATTTCTAACACTGACCAAATTATATTTTTAAATATTTGTTTTCATCAATGAGTGTCACAGGACTCTACCCCAGCCATAATATAAAAAATGCATTTTCTTGTTGTGCTCTAAATTATCCTGTATTTTTGTTGCTTACACTAATCCTCTAATGAAATAATATTTTAGGTTGCTACTTCATTTGTTTCCTTTGCTAATGCCTTTACAAGGATATTCTTCTCACATTTATCTTTTTCTTCATAGTTACCATGTCTATTTTACCTCGTCTTCAAGCACTGTGGAAATTAACCCCTCCAAAATCTCCACAGTATATCATTCATTGTATAGTTAATATATAATTAAGGACTAGTCTCTGGTCTTTTTACTGAAGTTATTCAATTTATGAAGTTATTCAATTTATTCTTTAGTTTGTGTTTGTTTTGTCAAAGAAAAGTGATGGGAAGTGTCTTTGCTGCAGAGAGAGTGAGATTATGATTGATGTAAAATGTAAAATTTATTCCTATCTCCTATTAGAAAGCTTTTTAAATAAATCAGTAACCCATTGATGGTTTATTCAGTTTCAGACTCGCTGTGCTGTGTAGACTGCCCACAGGGGTACAGGTGCTTACAGACAGCATTGCACAAGTGTGAGTACAATATTTTGATGACTGCTTGGGCTCTGAAGAAATACAGATGCTCACCTGCCATGTGGATCTCTAGCTAACAAGTCAATACAAGCCAGTTCAGGCCTTTTCACGTAGTATTTCAGTTACTGTGGCTCCTGGAAGCACAATACAGAGACAACGGAATCAGACTCTGTGTAACCATCTCTGGTGTGACACGGCTGGATGTGAGCCCCAACCAGCAAGCCCAGAAGACCCAGGCTGACTCTCGTCAGTCATGCAAGTGATCTGTTGCAGTTTCAGTGGCAAAGAGGTTCCCTAAACAGAAGATACTTCAGGCACTGAGAATATATCCTACCATACTCTGTTAAATTGTCCACTATGTTCACTGCAAACCTAACAGGGATTTTTAGTCTGAAATACACCACTTTGTGTCCAATAGTTACATTATATCAGTGGTGCACATTGAGTTTAGTACAGGTGTGTGGTTATGAGCCATTCTTGAGTGAAACGGATTTTTTGTGATTTAATACATCATGTACTGCTGTATAAAAGTTTGTCAACAATTCTCAGCAGCATACAGGCAGACATTCTGAACTAATATTTTACACCTGGCACAAAACAAACATGTTCTGTGATCTTGCAGGAGATTTAACTTTCATCTCTCTCTTGTCTAAAACTATCATTTTAGATTGAGAGGATGTGGTTAAACAGAAAAACAACTTTTTAGAAAACATTTTTTCTTTAATTTATTTGAGACATGAAGGACAAAACTTATACTTTTAATTTGTTTATAAATATCCAGGATATAATGGGGAAAAAAAAGTTGCCAAGCACAAAAATCTAACAATTACACCATTCTAAGGATGCCGTAGTCTCGATAGTTTCTGATGGCAGAAGGAGTGACAACATCTGTACTCTGACTAAAATAAAACTGAACAATTAGAAAGTGAATTCTGATGTGGTAAATGAGGCTTCAGCTATTGCAGGCACACATTCCCTTATTTTCTTTATCAGCAGATGCTGATGTTACAAAACCATAACTAGCAATTGAGCACAGATGGTTATCTCCGTTCATCACAAAAGCTCAGAAGGGAATAGGCCCTTAAATAGCAAGACCTCAGTCACCCCCCTCAGTAAGTTTACTGTTCTGACTTTCAAACAGTATGTCTCTTAACAGTTTTCCAATCACATGCAATCTGCATATCCAGAGGGGTAACCTCAGTTGGGCCCCACACAGACCAGGCAGTAAATGAAAGATGACCTCACCTGGCTGAAACACAGATTTAGGTTCTCCCACAAGTGGATCTGCCTTGGGCTTGAGTTATAATGACCCCCTAGCACTCTTGGCACAGCTTGCTTCCTCCTGTCTAAAAATCAGACCACAGACAGACAACTACGGTAGATGTTCAATCACTGCAATGTATATATTTTTTTTTCACACTGTCCTCACTAACTTCCCAGGTGCATACTGCAGTGTGGGCTGGCTGAAATAAAGAAATATTTCTAATGAAATTTAAAATTCCTCAGCTTGAGATAAATTAAAAATATTTTGTCGTTCTGTGATTGAATTTGCTGAACATGAAGCAAGGAACACAGTGGCTGGGTGAAGTTATCTTTCTGGTATTCCAGGAAAAACAATGAGATGAGGAGTGAATGTTGCTCAAATTAAACATGGATTAACTCCATATACATTTAATTATACCACTGAACAGGTTCCCTCTGATCCTCTCTTTTAATGATGAAATAAAAGTAGTTGAAGAAGAAAGTTCAAAGAAGTTGTAAGATTCCCAAAAAACTTTTGTGACCCTATGGCTTCTCTTTGCAGAGCCATATGCTGTAACTTTAGTGGTCACAAGTAGCTGAAATCAGAGCATGGCCAGTCCCTTGTCATGTTGTACAGAGCAACTCCTGTCATACAGGTCTTTCCAAGTCATAGCACAACTCCTGCTCCAAAGAAGGGTGTCTATAACTGGTGAATGCAATTTCTATATTGTGGTGGTGCTTAATAACAGAGAATGTGTTCTGATGAGCTTCATGAAGGCTGAGTGCTTATTCAGTTTATAAAAAAAAAAAAAAAATCTAAATATATCATACATATATATTTATATAATCTACATAACATATGAGATATTATGTATTATGTAGCATATTATTAAAATTACACGTGAAAATTCCAGTTTATCCTAAACTAGATGGAACAGAATATATTGTTTTATGGTACATAAGTTGATGGCTCTTAAAATTGGTACAGTCAGCAGCTTCACAACTGTGTGAACACGAAAAGTGTCTCCACCTTTTTTGAATTAATGTTTGAATAGCTCTGAACAAAAGTAATTTGGACTCAGTACATTCGCTTGATGGTATTTTGTCCCGCTTGTTTGGTTTTTTTTACTGTCAGTCATTTTCCCTCCATGCTGTCTCTTCAGAATTCTTGGTTACAATGACTTAAGAAAAATCCCTGCATGTGAACAGATTGTTAAGTGTAAAGTACATATTATGCAAAAAGATAGTGGGCGTGTTGTTGGTGTGGCTGTCTCTCTCTCTCTCTCTCTGCTCGCTTGAGATCATTAGTCATGCAGAAAAACTGGTACAGTTCTATATGATTGCTATGCATGCAGTCAAAATAATACCAGAAACTGGAATAGACTGATATGCTGTGAAAGATATTTGAATTGAGAACCAAAGGGGAATTTTCTCCAACATAATGGTTTCTATTGTCCATGATAGTGTTGGCAGAATTATCTAAGTATGAAAGAAGACCATATGCTAACATTGCTTGATTGATATTTAAACCAGGAAGAGTTGCTTGTTTCTGGAACAAGATGCTTGTAAACTAGTCAGGAGGTAGGTAGTGCAGGGTGATGACATATATTAATGACAGGCCTTTGTAGTATCTTTTAGGATTAGCGTATTAAATACACTATTGCCCTAATGTTCTTTTCTTCTTATTTAAATAGGTCACTGTTTGGTGGAAACTAGAGCAGAGAACTATGCAAATCGAAAGGAGCTTTGTGATCCACATCTGAGTGTCCAATTACTGGCCTCAAGCTGCTTGCGTCTTACCTACTCACCGATACAGTTATGCCTTATTCAGGATGGTTTTGGACTGCATAAGGGAAGAAAAGGCCTAGTTAGATTATCCACGTTAGCCAGAGGATATTATGTTATATGTAATAACACTGTAGTGTCTGTACAGTACTAGAGGATAAAGACTGGTGCTGACGGTATCCAGCAGATAAATTCAACATCTTCCTCAGGCTGAGGTATTTCAAATATCTCTCCCTTTTTCAAGAAGTTTAACCATGAGGATGTATGTTTTTTCTGCTGGGGATATTCTCCTGGGAAGTCTGTGATCATTCTATGTAGCATTATTTTCTTTCTGCCACAAACATTCGTAAGACAAATACCTGCTAAATCACTACCTCAGCATATCATGCCCTGAAACAGTGTGCTGAGGTTCCTTGAAATAAAGAAGGAATGGTCAGCATCATTTTTCAAAGAGAGTAATAAAGGACTATGTTCTGAAAGACAAATTTTCGGCCTGAGGTATCTGAGAACAGAGATATCTCAAATACCTTTACCACTCTTGTACAGTGCTGGATTGAAGGCATCTTTAGTGATTTAGTGATCCCAACTGAAATGTGCTAACCTATATTACCATGCTTTGTGTTCCTATTTCTTCAAAATTTATTCTAAAACACTTGATTTTCCACTTACTGTATGCAAATTTGAAAATTCACTTTTTCTTGAGCTTTTGAGTGCTTAAAGTAAAAAAGTAGAAAAGAGCTCAACTGGTATTCAAAGCAAATTCTTTAAATGGAGTCTAAGTACTTAGGAGTACCTACAGAGTTTTCAGACCCATCAACTGAAATTTTGTTTTTAATTCAGTGAGAGTAATGTACAAGTTCTTATATGTCAACTGAGCCACAGTATCTGACTGTGGGTATCCTTTCAGCCTGTGGCAAGCAAAGGATAACACAAATTGGTTGAGCTTTCTTTTTTTTTTATGCCGTAAGAACATGTATGCAGACAGGTAGAACATGTCAGCCAATACATGATTATAAATCTGAGTCTAGGGAAGTTTGAAGTGAAGCTCTGGCCAACGCAAACTTAAGAGAAAGGCAGCCATAATAGTTCCAAAAGATAAGAAATGTGAAGTCTTGTTTTATGAAAAAAAAAAACCAACCAAACAAAAGAACCAACCAATTTGAGTTCTGTTTGATAGAAATTAAATGGTGAAAAAGCCTTTATTTTCAATCTAATAGCTGCCACTGATTGTTTATATCTTAGATTTGTATTTTATTTTCTTTATATCCCCTCCTCATATGTAGGATTTATCTTATTAGTAGATACTTTTCCCTTTTGTTGCCTCCAGACCTTAACAGATTGAACTTTTCGACAGCATTTGGACCTGATTTTATCCTACCATGCAGTTGCTACTGATCTAGTTTTGCTTTTTCTTTCAGAATTTCTTTAAGTGGAATTATGATTAAAAATACTTGGTGGGAATACCTGAAACACCTGATTCAGGTAAAGAAAGCAATTTTAAGCAAGTTCATTGGTAAAAATAAAAAAAATACCTAGTACTCTATAAGGTCCCTTTGCTGGATGTAGCTAGAGAAGGTTTTCATTATTTGCAGATAAACAGAAACAGATGTCTGCAATAAGCTGTGGCCAATTTAAAAACTTTTTTTTCTCAAAGGAAAAAAAATATTAAATTAGGAGTTGACAAAATGATGCAAAACCTTTTTTCTGGTGTTGACTTTATTAATCACCATAAATAGCAATGCTGCTGTGCAACTTTAAAGAATACTGCTGACCTCAGCTCCTCAGACACGTAATGAAAGGTTTCAGTAGTGTCTAAAGGATATTAAATGAACTCTCTAAATTACAAGGTGAGCTAAAATATGCTAGAGAAGACTAACATTGCATCACTGTCTTAGAGAATGCAACGTGGTCTAGTCTGGAAAGATTTACTCATGTGTATAGCAAGAAGAATCAAGCAGACAATGTTTAGTTTTCACTGGATAAAATGGCTGAGAGTACCTTGTAGGGAAGGGAAGGCATAGGGAAGGGCTGTACGTCTCTTAAAATTAGTGGAGTAGGGTTGCTTTGATAATCTAAAAACCTCAATACACCGAAATGCGAACTATGTGTTTGTGATAATGTTATTTCGGAACAGATAGCATAAAAGGCACCATAAAGACAAAACCTTGAGATATTTTTTTTAATAAATGGAAATGATAAGTATAGAATCATAGAATCAAAGACCTTTGAGATCATTGAGTCCATCTGTTAAAGCAACACATGTTGCTAGGATCTTCAGCCTGGGAGGCACAGGCTTGGTTTCCTTCTTTCTTGAAAGCTCTCAGTAAGGTTGTTTTTCCCAGTCTTCTTCCTCTTATATAAAACAGTTGCAAAGTCAAGTACAGTAATGAAGACAAGCAGAATATGTGTGGAAAAAAAAAGTATCATTACTTAAACTATAAACATGTAAAAATATAGAACGCATGCTGTTAACTGTAGTCTGACGTCAACAGCTACTACTTTTATACATTTTTTGAGAAATTAAAGCACCTCTCCTAAATAGAAGTCACCTCGATCATTGCTTTCCTGATTTGATTATGATGAAGGGAACAAAGAGTACATTGAAAAACCAATGGTTATGATAACAGAGTGCTCAAGAAGGAACTGAAAGAACAAAAGACAGAATTTTGGGCAATTGCAAAGACTGACTCATTTTACAAAAGTGCATGCTATGTGATAAAACCCAATAGACGCATCACCAAATAGAGTGAGTGTAAACAAAGCACTACTTCATATGTAGAATTTTTTTGATAACTGAAATCAGATGTTCATGTGTATTGGTCCATCATAAGTTAAATACAACAATTTATTACTAGACTGATGGCCTGCCATACTTTATCAGTAACTAAAAGAAAATAACAGTGTAGCACAAAAACAGTGAGTACAGCACTGAGATTTTTGTTTTGTTTTGCACCCATCTCCCTTTCTCCTTTTATATTTCATTGTCTGCAATCTCACCAGGACAACTGCACTCCATTTCTCCATTACTGAATTTATACTTTGAACTTATAGTGCTGCAGATGACAGTACTATTGATCAAAGGACTGCTCAAGCTTGAAATGATATCTAGGGGAAAAAAATAAGGTTTGCTTTAAGTGTAGACATGAAAGCACAGAGAACAGCAATGAACATTCATATCAAGCAGTATCATCCAAGCTTAAGAATATGTTTCTTGCTCAACACTGGGGGCCTATCAGTGAATCATTTGGGGAGAATTAAGAAACCAAGGAAAGAAATTCCATAACTTAAATACTTGAGATATTACGACTTGAGGTTACCAATGTACTGGCAAGAACTCACACACCTGAAAACTCTGGTTTATGAATATTAGAACCAGGTTCCTCTCATGATGTTTCCTTAATAAAGTTTTGAAACTAATTTCCAGCAATTAAGATGAAAAAAAGATTTTTCTTGGTTTATATAGTGGTGGCGTTTAACTGTATCTTTAAATCTTATGCGTTATATTCTTTTTGGTTCTTATTTTAATGTTTTTAGCTTATGAGATGTTAATTAAGCACTAAAAATTAAAAGACACTTTTGATAGATGTATTAAGAAATATTCTTGTATCATGTTTGACCAACCTGAATAATTCCTATAATGAAATTACTCTCTTAATAGATGAAGGGAGAGCAAAAGATATTATCTACCATGACTTCAGTAAGGTTTTCAACACTGTCTTTCAAAAGATCCTCATAGAGGGGTTGATGAAGTATGGGCTGGATGCACAGACAGTGAGGTGTACTGAAAACTGGCTGAATGACCACGTCCAGAGGGTAGTGATGAATAGTATAAAGTCTAGCTAGAGGCCAGTAGCTAGCAGTGTACACCAAAGAACAATGCAGGATCTGGTCCTGTTCAGTTCTTCTTTAATGATCTGGATGGTGGGACTGACAGTACTGTTAGTGAGTGTGCAAATGACACAAAACTGAGCAGAGTAGCTGATAACACCAGAAGACCACTACCATTGAAAGGCACCTTGACAAGCTGGAGAAATGCATTGAAAGGAGCCTCCTGACATTCAACAAGGTGCAAAGCCCTTCACCTGGGGAGGAAAAACACTGTGCAGCAGCAAATGCTGGGGCCACCCCACTGGAAAGAAAGACCTGGGAGTAGGAAAGGACTTGGAAGTTACAGTAGAGCCAAGAATGTACTGTTGCAACAAAGACGACTAGTGGTATTCCAGGCTGAATTAGGCAAAGCATTGTCATCAAGTCTGAGGAGGTGATCCTTCTGCTTTTTTCAGTACTCATGGGGCCATACCTATGTCCTGTTCTGTGCTCCCCAGTAGAAGAGACATGGATATACTAGAAATAGTATATCCATTTAGTGAAAAGCCACTAAAAGTATTAGGGAAGTGGAGCATCCTTCCTATGTGGAAAGGTTGAGAGATCTGGGACTGTTCAGCCTGGAGAAGAGAAGGCTTTGAGAGATCTCATCTACATATACAAATTCCTGAGGGGAGAGTGTAAAGGAGACCAAGCCAGGCTCTTTTCAGTGGTGCCCACTAAGAGGACCAGAGGCAATGGGCACAAACTGAAACACAGGGTGTACTGTCTGAAGGTCACAAAACATTTTTACTGTGAGGTTGATGGTGCACTGGCACAGGCTGCCCAGAGTTCTTGTGGAATCTCGCTCCTTGGAGATACTCAAATGCCTGAGCAGCTGGCTATAAGTAGCACTGCTTGAGCAGGGAGGTTGACCAGGTGACCTCCAGAGATTGCTTCCAATCTCAACCATTCTGTGCTTGATTGTCATCTGATAGATATAGGATTTTGAACTGGCCTTCAAAAGTACCCTCTTTTTTATTAGGTCTTTATTAGATTTTTTTAATGAGATCTTCAACTAGCACTCTCAAGAATGCTACTAGAATATCCATGTTTCTTTTCCAACTTCTTTTCTCTAATAGGTTTTTAAACCAACACTGCCTGTTTGTGAACTACCCCAGTTGATGTTTAATCAATATTTTTACTACTTATTATAAGTAACATGGTTAGAAAAAATTAGTGACTAAAATCCAGAGTGGAAAATTGAGTAGCAGAGATTGCCTGTCCTGTCTCACAGTTCTTTGTGCCACAGAACTGGTCAGCCTATGATTTATTTTTCTTACAAGAAAAGTGACACAAATGGAAATAATAAATCACTCTAATAATCAGAGTGTAATAAAACTGTGAGATGGAAAAACTATTACCTGCTGGTGGGTATAATACCGTGCACTGAGTCAGAGTACCAAGTGTCTTTCTTTCATGAAGAGTCAATTTAAAAATACATGATAGAAAAATAGATAGGACAGATAGATCTTAAAATCTCCTTATTTTTCAGAAGAAGTGCACAGTTTTCTGCTTTTCTTATTTTCTGCTCTTATGTGAACACAGTCTCACAACTCTCTTAAAGCCAGTTATCCATACTGTCAGGTCACGTCTCACTTATGCTCCATTCTTGGAGTGTGTTTGAATTCTTTTCTCTTTCAACAACTTGTATGAGCCTGCTCATGTTAGCACAATGCAAATATATTGAAGGACAATACACAGAAATCTGATATTAGGTTATCTTGATCAAAACATACAAAGGGAAATGGTTGCTGGTGTCATATGTTTATTACATTTATAAGTTTCAACTTAGCATAGGTTAAGACTGTCTTTTATCAAGAATATCCTGATGGATTTTGTTAAATATGTCATGGTTTAGGAATGGTATTCTCCAATTTAGTAGTCCCGCTAAAATCATGCCAGTGCTTGCTCCCTCTCCACCTTCAATTGAAAACACAAAAGGCAAAGATCCAGGTTGAGATAAGAACAATTTACTGGAAATAGCAATGAAATAAGAAAACAAACAGTAACAGCTACAGTATTAATAACAAGAGGTATAAGACAAAGAAATTATATACACAGAAAGTCTGTGAAAATGTGGCTGGCTCCTCCCCACCAGGTTTTCTCCCCACCAGAAGGAACTCCCTTCTCCTCCAAAGGGAGAGTCCCTCACTCCCACCCCTGGCAATGACTTGTGGTGGTGCAGAATAACTGGACTCATTTGGTACTAGCACACTATTTCTATGTATCTGGATGTTTTCTCTCAGAATATGAGACTGCTGGTTTTGATCTCTAATTTGTTCTTTTCTCTACCTTGAGTCCTCTGAAGGACCTGGTCTTGTAGCTATTTCTTCTGTGCTCTGCTCCTCTGTGTCATGAACTGGTTTATTCATATCCCAGACATCAGGATGGGGATTCTTCAGGTATTTGATCATATTCCCTTTCCAAAAGAATATCTATGAATTCCAGGCAAGCATGCTTCCTCATCTGAGAAGGGGAAATGCAAATATGCTTAGGTCACCTTTCCTTAAATATTCTGCATGAATCTGGGCAATATTAGAATTGGTAATGTCCTTCATAGAAAGGAAGAGACAGCCAGACATGGAACATGTTCATGTTCTAGTAATTGCATTCATTTTCATGCGTGGGAAATATAATTATATTTATGAAAACATGCTTTCTGATTCATAAATTAAATATTGCAGTCATCTTTCAGACCACATGTATATTCATTGGTAACTTTACTAGCTTGTCACCTGTCAGATTTCATTACAAATTACAAAGATGGCTTGTATGACTGAGGTGACACACTGAACACAGTGGGTCCCAAACTCACACTGAAATTTAAAAGACCCAAAATTAATTCAGTCCTGAAATTTATGAAAAGGGCAGAAGTTGTGACCACTTAAAGTAAGTGTCATGTAACTGTGATAAGAGTTTGAAGTCCTCTACAGACAATCCTGAGAGTGTGCAAAACATATTCATTCCCTTGTCTCTTCACAGAGCAGTCGTAATACACATCAGCCACTTCTTCCAAAATATTCAGGCTGGGCAGAAACTGAAAACACTTTTATTGGTGCCATTCAGCTTCATCACCAAGAGTTTTTTTGTTTCGTTTTGGTTTTTTTGTTTGGTTGGTTTTTTTGGGTTTTTTGGGGGTTTTTTTTCTTGTGCTCAGGAGCCTGACACTTAAAAAGGACATAAGCAATTTTTTTTTTAACTTGCAATATCTTCTGCAGAAACATTTGTTTGGGTGATGTTAGTCACATTTTGCTATTAACTGTAGCATTTAGCATAATTAAATGAAAGACACCTAATGTGGGTAATTATCTATTCTTTTATGCTAGCAAACTTCTCAGACATGGTGGTGACAGTGAAGAGAAGGAGACTCTAGAATGGATAGCAAAATGTCAAATTGTACATAATTTTACAGTTTCTGTTATCCCACTTGGCAAGCATAAACATATAACATGGAAATAAACAATATATTACTTTGTTTAGGAAATTGAACATTTCTGCTTTTTAAATTAGAAAACACATATGCTAAACAAAAATACCAGACTGACCAAACTTGTCCAAAGTGTACTTTTTAATGAAAATTTAATTGTGAAGCTTCCTTAATTGTATATATGAGAATCTCATTTATTTTAACTATTTAGCATTAGTAATTAAACCAGCCCTAAAATAACAAATCAGACATACAAACTCAAACCCATTGACAAAATAGGTTGTCACTTTTAAATGTAATGTGTCCAAGTTTTCTTTTGATTCTTTATTTCTTCCTTTGGACTGGAGGTTTTTTCATTTCCATCTTGCAAAAGTTCCTCAGATTTTGCCTGCCAGTAAGCATTTTATTTTAATATTTTAGTAGTGCTCAGTAATTCACTTGATAGCTAAACTAGAGAATTGTGAAAAGCAAAATAGATACAAAAAATCAGCTACAGTTCCTTCCTGTGATAGTTTCCAAGACAACTAGACAAGATGGGAAAGTTGAATACAATTTTAAATGCTTCAGATGTGCCAAACTGCAGAAAGAATTATTTGCTCACAGTGAAAGGAATGGAATATAACAGAAACAATACTTAATCTCCAGAATCTCCAGTGTTTCCAAGAAAGTTAAAGCAGTAAAATTATTCCACTCTGTTCAGCTCAAGCCATAAGAACATTGCTTTCCATAAGGGCACTAGTTTTGGAACAAGCTCCTTCTTCCAGTATAATTAAAAAATACCTGGTAGTGTGCTTAACCTAAACTGAAAATAAGAAAGAAGCCTTTCAACTACATATCACATGAATTTATGCATTTAATTTTAGACATTTACTGAATATTAATGGAAGGTCCCAAGGCACACAAATTGAAACTGAAGAAGGCAAAATGGTTTTTTATTATGGAAACGTAAAAACATGTTTAGATATAATTGAACTCTAAATATTGATGTAATAAAAACATTTTAAAACTATGATGTATTTTTTTTGTGTAATTTCAGTTACTGATCTGCAGCATAGAAAGATTAGCCCATCCATACAAAAATGCTCTGCAATAACTAATGATTTCGTTTGTGAACAGTTTTCAAAGTTTAATTTTGTTTTTTTCAATGCCATTCTATAGTGGTAAAAACGTTGTTTGCTTGCTTATTTTTCTTACCTATATAAACCTGTTGATGGGTTGGAATTTGCTTTATATGTAGAAACACTCTGAGATCATGCATCACTTCTTTTCTTTCTGGATGAGTTTCAAACCTAGACTTTTCTTACTAGGAACCTGGGTGGAACAGATGTATGACTGTAGTTTTTTTTCAGCTTTGATATAATCCTGTGTGTCACCAAAGTTTTCTTCCAGAAAGTGTTCCAAATAGTTTTAACCATGTATTACATTTGGTGTCCTGTAGAAAATCCGCCTTTTTTTTTTTTTTTTTTCCTGTGAGGCAATTTAATTGACCTGAAAATGTCAGTTCAACAATATGATATCACCTGCAGGTAACAAATGTAACAAGTGTTAGCAGGTGCCAAAAATCTATTATAATCAGAAGCAAGTAGGTATCTCTTGCATTTGGGAAAGTGCCCATTTTTTATTTAAATATTCTTAGCTTTTGAAATATGATCTTAAAAACCTCCAAAGCAAAGTCTGAAGCAAAACAACCAGCCTCACAAACTATCTTCAAAAGTTTTGGAGAGCAGTCAAGTATTATTGAGTATAATTTTATTTACTTTTCAGTTGGAATGAAGTGATAAGATTCAGCAGACAAAAATACATCTTTTAAACGTTTTTTTTAAAGGGGTAAATATTGATCTACTTTCCTTGGTGTAGACTTAGAAACAATAAGAGATAAACTGCAGTGGCTGAAACTTTATAAACTATTAATTGTACTCTAGTAATCCAATCAGTCATGCTATAATTTGCTTAAATCTGTTACTTAAATCCGTATGTGGATAGGAAACAAGAAACAGGACATCTTCCAATTTCATGTTATTTATTTCATGTTCTTTAAAATACACCCCATATTGGCACAAACCCAGATCCAGCAATTAAGGTAAATGGAGGGTGTGAATTATGTGAAAGACTGTAGAAATTTTAAATCTGTTTGTTCTTGGTCAATTGTGTATGTGTCGTTTCCTGTATGCTTTGTTTAAGAAGGTGTGGCTGGGCAGTAGGAAGAAGGGCTGCCAGGTTGTGTGTGCCTGCTGTGGGTGGGCATGGCAGAGTCTCTTGGAGACAGGGAAAAAATACTCTGAGAACAAGTGAGTATGCTCAGCTAGGAAAAATTTCTGCAGTGCAGACAAAAAACTAAGAGACATAGCAAGGAAGGATTCTCTAACGTGAAAGAAGTCTTCAAAAAAGGAGGTGGAACAAACATCAGAAGTAATTAAAATATTAACTGCAAAAGAGACAAAGACACAGTAGCTGTAGAGGGAGGGGAAGAAAGAAAGAAGGAAGATGGGGGTGAATTCTTTCAAGGCTTTAATCTTGTCCCACGCAGATGGGACAAGATTTATTTTTTTTTTCTATTTATGTGATGTGACTTAATTTGTGTATTTTCTACAGAAAAGTAGTCATACAGGTAGGAAATCTTTTGACTGGCCACATCACGGAAACTGAGGAGAAAAGAGAATTTCATCTCAAAGCAATGGCTGGCTCTGGAACTAACACAGACGATTTGTTGGTAGGCCACACACTGTATAATTAAACCCTCATATTGTGCTTATCTCCACAAATCAACAGCAGCAGGTCAAGCAAGGCCTAGAATTCAAGCTCACTTCCTAAAAGAACATCTGATCTCTTCTTGATTTGCAGCTTTCAGAAAGTATCAATAAAGTTCTGGAAAGTAGAGAGCAATCAATGCAGTCTGAAGGACAAATATGAAGGCTTATGCAAAGTTTCCTGAAGTGATCCCTGGTGGGGTTTTTTTTGCTTCCCACTGGTCTCACTGGCAATGTGAATGCTTTCTCCACCTTGGAATGAGGAATAAGTGTTCTGAGAAAAATGTCATTATTCTTTACCTGATCAGTTTGAGAGCATTTCAGAGAATCTCACTGTGAAAGCATTCACATGGCAGGGAGACATTTTTCTCCTGGAATACTCCTCTAATAAAAAATCCCAGAAATTGCGGTAAGTCTGAAATAGGTAATTTATTCTTGTCTTGATGTTCTCACCCTTCAATGCCAAAGACTCAACAAGGAAATAGGTTGCCAACATGCAAAATATATTTCAAGGAGGTATAGGAGGCTAATTGATGCTCTGAAGCATTGAAACTGTAGCTAATACACACTTTCTGCAATATAAGAACATTTAGGAACTACATTAGTAAAGAGTTACAAATCTGGTTACACACCACTGAATCTAATTCTTTGCTTCCTGTTCAGTATTGCATTATTTATCTGATGAATAGTTCAAAGGGACAATCGTTCATTTTAATTTCCATTCATCAAAAGATGAATGAGTTTAGAAAAACTGTTAGATTTTTAACATTGTTTACTCAAATATTGCATTATTGAAATAAAATTAATAAAGAGATAGTATGACTACTACTGTTACCTTTTATTACTAACCTATTTTCATTTGTTCAGATTTCTCCTGTTGATATCTTATGAAAGAACTGTGTTAATGAACAGTTAAGTGAAAAAATGAATTCTGTGTCATCAGTCCAAACTGATTTCACTAAATCTAAAAATGAATGTATGCATGTACATTTCAGGTATTTTCATGCTTTGCAAAATCCAGGTGTAGTCTGATCCTGGAAAATTACTGTACATGTATCAATATCCATATCATAAGGATTAATCAGTAAAGCTAAAAATAACTGGAGAATAATATCTGAGAAATTAAAGTAATACGAAAGAGATCAGCCAGAGATGAAAAACTGTAACTAAACCATTAGTAATCCTCTAATTCAGGAGATGTTCTGAGAAAGATGAGTCAAGGGCTTTAAAATTAAGGTAAATAAGGCTTAGCTTTTAAAGCAACTATTTCTTCATCAGTGTTAAGTAATGCTATCAAGCCATAGCATGAAAGACTGTGGAAAAACATATCAAAATCTAGAAATCTATTGATTCTGAATTTTAAATTCCACAGAAGTATGCAAATGAGAATGTACTTTATTTCACTCCAACATACCAAGCATCTGTTCCTGGTACTTGAAGAAATGACTTATCAAATCTATTTTAACTGAGAGAACATTTGGTATTTCTGATTGTTAATGAGTCCAAAAGCTTTCAAAGTCATATTCATGACCCTGAGAGTAACTCAGTTGATTAGAGCCTGGTGCTAATGATGCCAGGGTTGTGGGTTTGGTCCCTGTATAGGCTATTCACTAAAGAGCTGGATTTGATGATCCTTGTGAGTCCATTCCAACTCAGAATATTCTGTGATTCTGTGATGTTTTTCCCATCCTTGTTTTTGTCCTGTGAAGAGAATAGTTTTAGAAAATAACTTCTCTGTTTCTGTCAGTTTTTCTTTACAAAGTGCTAGATACACCAAGCCCGATCTATGTTTGCATAAACTTTGACTGTTCAGGTTCTGAAGATATAATTTTTCTCCACTGTTGGATAATACTTTTTGGAAAGTAATGTAATTCAGACTGATTATAAAAAATAAAATTTTTCAGCAAGATGCTAAAAAAAATGAAAAAAAAATTAATTATTTCTGTGATTGTCAATCTGAAAGTTTCTTGGAGAAGAAAACAATATTTGAATATTACAACATATCTACAAGCCAGTACACATGCTTTTCATCTTCCATTTGAAGGTCTTTATTTTGGGTTTGTTTGAATTGTTTATAATTTGGAAAGGCAGCTGTATGATACCACGGCTTATTTCTCAGTTACATGGATTTACCTGGCAGTTTCCATTGGCTAAACATTCAAGTGCTGGTACACAAAGAGAGAGGGAAACATGGAGGTCTTACTCAAGGGTTGCAAGTGGTTATGTAGACCCTTGAGACCTACCTGGGGAAAGTGGAGTTCCTGAGATGAAATACAATGCAGAAAACTCGTGACAGAGTCCTGTCTCTTGAACATCAGCTTTCTGTAGTAATATCCCAGCTACTCTGGAAAAGAAAATGCTTCACCATGAATTTTCAGTTCATTTTTTGATCTGTGTACCATTTTTTGACAAATTAAAGACTATTTATGAAATATGCAGACAAAGTATGCACGTATTTGTTATCCTCCAGAACATAACCAAAGCAGAATCTTAGAAGCTCTGAGCAATTTCGAGGTATTGGATCCTCGGTGTGAGGTCAAAATGTCTTAATAATAAAAAAAAAAAATCCGAATTTTTTGCTGATTTGTGTGTAGATATTTGGGATACTAAGTTTCATTAAAGGCTATTTTAATAAAAATAATCCATATTTAATATCACCATTTAAAAATGAAAAGTAGAGAATTTTTGAAATGCAACTTTAAATAGTATTCTTATTTATTACAGTGATATTGTTCAGTATAAATATTCTCTGATACATAATATCAAGACATTATCAAAACCCATATAAATAATTAACAGATTTCTTACCATTTGATCAATGCTCACATTAGGTTTCTCTTCAGCTAGGATTATAGCTCTATTAAAAACTGTCTGCCTGAGTGGTTCTAAAACTGCTGCAGAGATGAATCTGTAACATTATATGATATCAACTACATTATCATAAAGAAGCAGTAAGAAGTAAATAGATAGAATGATAGTCTATCATGTGAAGCACACAATCAGCTTAGAAAGGATTCAAAGAAACCAATACTCATCTGGGTCATTCTTTTCTAAGTGCTGGATTTTTCACAGAAATGAATTTCCAAGTTCTAAATCACTCAAATGAAAGTGCTTTACCCTCTCCAACTGGGACTTCTAGTTATTTCCTCACCATTCATTTGTTGTGATGCCCAGCCTAAATTTACTTTTTCTTAGTTTCATACTATTATTCTCAGTTATTCTGACAGTTTATAACAGAGAACTTTATGAAACAGTTCCAAGATTTGTTTAAAAGAAAGAATGAACTTTTTTTATATGCCTGGGCTAAAAGTGCCAATCTACAGAACTTCACACTATTGCCATACCATACAGAAGACCTCTGAAATTCTCTTCTTAAATACATTAAATTGCTTGATAATAAGATATCTGCCTGCAGCCTCACACACACACATGCATACGTTTACACACCTCTGTATAATTTAAAAAGTCCAAATATCCTTATTACCTCATACTTCATACTGCCAATTTTAAGGTAAATACTTTCTTCAAAGAACTTTCTTACAAAGAACTATCAATAGAAAAGAATGAACCAAAGTAATTATATTTTTCTCTTCAAAGGAACAAAATATATGAAATCCTAGTCCTCTCTCGTTCATATCTAAGCTCATTTGGTGAAACTGGATGTGAATGTTGTTTACTGTCTCTTTGCAATGCTTTAGCAGTATATACAGAAGTCAGGGAGACTAATAAAGAATATGCCAGGAAGACCACTGGCATAAAAAAACATGGACAGTTATTGAATGTTTGCTCTGTTCAGAACATACTTGGGACTGTTTTGTCATGCTGTGGCTAGAAATAAAGGCAAAGCCAGTTTACTGCTGTTATTTGATGCCTGGTCTTAAAAAAACATGGAATGTGAATTGCATCTCCTTTGGCCTAATGTGCTTTATTTTTCCATTTAAGTATCTGTTTACTATAACAAGTTCTTGATATTTATGTTATGCAGAGTGATTTATTTCTCTTGCACTCTTTCTTGTTGTACATATGATTTCAGTTTGGGTGGAATTCTTTGGTGGAATCCCAAACTTTATATAAGCTAAGCCAAACTTCACATTAATTTGCACAGACCCAAAGTTTGTTGCATGAAAACACATTTCATCAATTATACAATTCTATGTGGTTAATACAATACATTATACTTGTATAACTAAACTTTGGACAATGAAAGCATTACATATTTGAAGAGGGAATTTTGATGTCAAAGTTTAAGATGGAAGAATATATTTTGAATCCAAGAGAGCCAAATGTACTTTGTGAGTGACATATACACTGCTTGAAAAGAGGCAATGTAGACTAAAATATTTTGCATAATTGCCTTTTATTTTTGTAGTAATCCTCTAAGACGAAGACAGTCGTGCTTTCTCAAAACTATGTTGAAATTAATAAATAACAAATAATAAATTAGATTTCTTATTTGGAATGAAACAAAAACTGAAGCTTGCAAGGAATTGATCTCTAAAATAATGAATTAATTAAGAGAATGTGTCAACATAATACCAGCTTAACTATAAATTTCAGCATAAATTTGTAATTTTGTAGAGGCTTAACTTTCAATCTCCACTGTGTCTAGATTCATTTTAAATTGCCATCAAGAGTGACACAAAGATGATATTACTCCCCAGTAGCTTCTCTCTTTTGATATAGTGCAATATCTTACAAGGCATTTAAGCTTCTACACAAATGTGCATAACCTTGGAAAATAAATAAAAGTCATGAAAAATCAGATTAGAATATAGGTATAAACATGTTAATATGCCAAACATGCACATCCAAACTTTCACTCCTTGAATAATGCTGAAGAAAAATTTAGAAAGCAGCAAGTGTTTAGAAGAACACAACAACACAAAACCACAAACAAAGACCACACACAGCTTCCCGGACCCTCTCCTTACCCCCCCAAAGAAAACCCAATAGCAGCCATCTCTAGTTTCCCCCTAGTAGGCTTGTAGTTTAGAAACAGAAAATGTTGACTGCTCATCTTGTGTAACATTCAGTGTGTTAGAATCAATATAGCTTGCAGAATTCTTTGCTGAAAAAATAGTTCAGATCAGCTGTTTGTGTCTCCGGAGCATTCGGTTGATCAGGCTACTTCTGTCTTGATACACCTTTCTTCTAGATTAACCATTCAGGTCCTGGACTCAAGAATGGGTCAGCTTGATCTTCCATCAGAAGAAAAATTTGCAAATTCTGTTAACTGCTTTTGCTCCTATTTCTTGCAGAATACTTCTTCTCATTAAAAGAATGACAACAATTACCATAAAAGGTAGAGTTTTTCCCTCACTCATCTTTAATACATCAGCTGTGTTAGATGATTCTGCATTTCTGAGGGTTTTTTTGATCACAGGCATGATCGTTTCTTACAATGTCTGAATTTCTGTAAGAACACAGATCTTTTAGGGCACAAAAAGATTTAAAGAGAAAGCTATTTTCACTTCAGTTGAGCAAAAAATATTTTTGCCCTCAGCAGCAAAGGTGAATCATCAAGCTATCTATTAGATGTTAACATATATGCCTCTACAGGTAAAGTAAATTAAAATTAATGCATGCCACAACTTACTCAAAGGGCTCTTTTCACTTATGACTTTGCTCTGAAAAAATAGATGAGGGCTGAAACAAAAGCAGGTTGATTAAATTCCACCCCAACAGTGGTGGTTTGCTCAGTGTTTAGGGAAGCATGGGGCTGTGCAGGTTAACAAAGGACAGCTGTGTTTGTTCTGGAGCTAGAGTACATTTCAATCCACAGACCTCTGGTGGCTCTCGCAACACACAAGTTAGGCACTGAGACTTTTTCTTCTTCTGCACCTTCTTTAGGCAAGACAAATATTTCTACATTATGCTGTTTCTGCTTCAATGGTGTCAAAAGCTCAGAGCCCTACTTGAGAAATGGTTCATGTAGCCAGAGATGAGGACAGCATGCTAAGACAGTCATAGAATCAATTTTGTATGTCAAATCATATGAGCAAGAGAGAAGAGCTTTCAAAAATATTAACAGAACAGGTATATTATGACCTGGGTATGCCTGTACGTGGGCACACACTTATGTTTTAGTGGCCAATTGGCTTAATTTTCTTTTATGTTGAATATAAGCTTAATAGCCAGTAGGACAAAAGAATTTAGTATTGTTCTGAATGAATCTTTAATATTATAACCACAGAACTCAAGGCTGGAAGAGATTTATGGATGTGACACAGTCCCATAGCAACTAGACCAGATCATTCTGGATATTGTCTACTTTAACCCTATTAGCATTACTATCTCAGCGGACATGGAGAAAAAGTCAAATAAACTTTATACAATCCACTGTTTAAAGAATTCTTCTGCCTATAAATTACCCTTGCCTTAGAAGCAGAATCTGCTAACAGCAAGTGGGTGTACTAAAATACAACAAAACTGATGTTACTGCTTCTGATGTTGGTATTTATGTAGGTGCAATGCAGATGGTGTAGGCAATGGGATTGTTTTTCAGCTACCTTCATATTACATACTAAGATTTTTATCCTGCTAAAAATATTTGTTTACTTAAAATGTACCACATTCAAAATTCACAGGAAGTGATTCTACTGCTTTAAATATACCCTTTTAGTGACATTTTAGATACCCTAGGCATGGGTATCTAAACCTAGATACAAGGTTATTCTCCCTGTCTTCTGCTACAGGTCATATTCTGCTCTGGACTTCTGAAATATTCTACAGTCTCTAGGATAGCCCTGAGTCCTTCTGCACAGGAAGCTGAAAGCCTCCATTCTTTTTAAGAATTAACCCCCAGCAGGCAGTCAAGCCCCATACAGCTGCTCACTTACTCTCCACAAGTAGAATGGGAGAAAGAATTGGAAGGGGAAAAGTATGAAAACATCTTGTTTGAGATAAAAGCAGCTTAATATGGAAAGCAAAAGCTGTGTGCAGAAGCAAAACAAAGGAATTAATTTATTGTTTTCCATGGTCACGCAGGTGTTCAGCCATCTCTGGGAAAGCAGGGTTCCATCACACATAACCATTACTCGGGAAGGCAAACACCACTGACCCTATGTCCGCTCCATATTTCCCCCAGATTTTGTTTTTGAGCACAACATCACATGGTATGGACTATCCCTTTGGTCAGCTGGGGTCAGCTGTCCCGGCTGTGTCCTCTTCCAGTTCCTTGTGCAGCCCCAGCCCCCTCTCTGGTGGGGTGGTCTGAGGAGCAGAAAAGGCCCTGACTCTGTGTGTGCACTGCTCAGCAATAGCTAAAACATCCCAGTGACATCAACACTGCCTTGGTCACAAATCCAAAACAAGCACCATACAAGCTACTATGAAGAAAATTAACTCTATCCCAGCCCAACCCAGCACACTTAGTAAAAGTTATTACTTATGGCTGAGTAGCCAACTTATACATAATTTACATCAGAGTTAAGAGATTCAGAATGGGATTCTTGAGAGTCAACAGAGCAGAGTTGTCCTAAATACTATTTTTCCCTCTTTTCTTTGCTATTGTGTACACAGTGGAATCCTCCTGGGTTGTCAGAAGTGCATAGTACACTCAATATTCTTTCCAAGGAGGTAAAACTGATACCAAAATCTTTACGCAGACACCTATTTTCTGTGTGAATTTTCAAAGAATTGTGTGGCTTTCTTTTTTGTGCCATGCCTTGTGTTTTCAGAGAAAAGGGCAAGCACAATCTTTGCTGCATGTATTTAGTGAAATCTGCAAGATCCAAATGTTTTCGGGGTTTTTTGCCTATATGGAAAGCATTAGTTGAGTTGGAAAAGTTTTTTTTTATATGAAGTTTTTTCTTATCAATCCCAAAATAGGTGGAGTTTTATTTGTTGATCTTGGCTTCATTTATTTTATTGCTTGAAATTTGAGCTGTCGAAAACAGACTATTACCTAAGAAACCCCAGCCTTCATTTATAATCAAAAAGGTTTTTAGCCTTCCAGACTGAGTATTAATTACAAGATAAGCATTCCCAGTTAGGCACAAAACCAAACGAACTCACTAACCTTGACATGTGCTCTGTTCCAAATCTCATCTTTTGGGTGGGGTGGGCACAAGGTGTGGTGCTAAAATAACTTGAGTGCCTGTGGCTGACAGTACTGAATTGAAACCTCACAAGAAGAGTTTACCCACATCACGCATTAAACCTTATTTGTGAACAAAAAATATTTTATATTAGCATATATACTTTACGGTAATTATCCCTACTAAGCTGCAGCATGCTCTTTAAATTTGTTAGTCATCTTTTTAGACAGGTCTCTACCTTCTTTTTTTCTATCTGGCTCATATAGCAAATTCTGAATTTTACTAATAGGATCATCAGGGACCTCACTCCCACCTTACACTTCACTAATATGACAAGCACTTCTGTTCTTACTAGAATGAATGAATAAGCAAAAATGTCCAAGCCATTCACAACCTTTGTATAACTTTGAATAATTATTCTGCTTTCTGAAAACTTAGTCCCAACTCTTGGAAATTCAAATCAGGCTTCTGGGATGTTGGACTGTTTCATTATGCATTGCCTTTTCTGAGGTAACTTGCTTCCTGTGGGATAGCTATCAGCACTGTGCATATTGTTCCTGATGGGACATTATCATCATTTTAGTACTGTGATACTACTGTTGTTTGCTTTAAAGAGCTACTCCCCTATATTGCAGTCTTTAATACCGTGCTTGATTACTTATTTGCTGTTAAGATTAGAAACTAGAAGGTAATGTCAGCTTTATCATACAATTAATTGACTGAAATACTTGAAATTATCAATATAGGATGAGAAGAGAAAATGAAACCCTAATGAAAAGTTGAAACTGAAGAAAAGTAGATATACATAGCATGCTGAATACAATAATATATGCTTCTCTAATTTTTTTCAATTTTAAAGTACCCTCAGAATTAGCCACTTAAATTGTAATGTCATCTTCTGAGGATTATCCAGGCATTCTTGAACTTCAGACCACATATTGAACATACAGATTTTTGTTTTCTTCACTCTGGGAAATTAACTACAACATATCACACAAATGATGAAATAAATAGTAATAATCTCTGTCAGAATTAAGATATGCAGCTAGTTTTCTTTTGCATTTTCTCAATTGCTAACCACTTTTTCTTTAGATCCAAAGAAAAAATTCAAGAAAATTTGTAAAAAGGATTTGTTACTTTGAATGAATCTGCATTCAGGTTTCATTCAGAAATCTGTTAGCAGTCTTTGGTTTTCAGTTAAGATCACTGAATTGCTAAAGATTTTTTTAGTCTCCAACTCAGAATACTTGATTTTCAAAACAGACCTTAATTAAGTCCAATAAAGCTTCATAAAACCTTTGTAAAAGTTTCTACTTGACAAATGATATTTAAATACAAGAAGAAGATAGGAGTTTAATATGAGATCAATTTACAAATGAAAAGCTGAATTGCAAGTTTCTTGTGTCTCAAACAGAGAGGACAAATATAAAAGAATAATGCAAACAGGAGGAAAATTTGAGTAAGGAGGTAAAGGGGAGTGGATAATGCTGAGGAGGTCAAAAAAGTTTTATGCATCAGACTAATGCAATTAAGGATAAATCAAAAGGATAAAATTCCCACACAGAATTCTGTTTCCTAGAAGAGGGGAAAAAAAGGCTAGAAAATGTTTTATACACTAGAACCTATATAAAATTAATCTCAGAATTATGTCTGAAACAATCTCAGAGACAAGAATTATCTTTTTTGAGGAACAAAGTGGTGAATGGCATTTTTTGGAGGCTGGAAAATTGAAATACATTCCCTCCCTTTAAAAAGCGGGAAAAGGGAGGAGAAGAATACTGTAAGCTGAGTATGGAAAAATACTGGAAAATTGTCAAACTGTTTGTAAGTTCCTAGACAAATTTAAGCAAAATAATAGCCAGCACTGGTTTGGCCCCACTTGTTGCTGTACAGATCTTGCATGACATCTTCAGGAGGCAGTGAACAAGGAATAGCAGAACTGTATCTAAATTCTTAGAAAGATATTGACATATTAAAAGAAAAAAATCCAACAAAACAACTGATACCTGATAAGGCTTCTAATGGTAATAGTCTAAATGAAATTATTTAGTGGTGGGTCCATTATTAGCTGGATGGTCACATCTGAAAGTATTATTACTGTTTCAAGATAGAATAATACTTTCAGTGTATCAACCTTAAACAGTCATTAGTCCAGGAGGTATACTAGCTAATATTTTAATAAATGAAAACTACTTTCATTCTTCAGATATAGAATTGAGAGCAAATTTAACATATAAAGACACAGGGACCACGCTATACTTAGTAAAGACAGGTGGTCTGCATTTAGGTGGAAATTCAGAGCAAAAGTAGTTTGGGGAGGATGCTAATAGCCTGTTGTTTAAATTTACGTGTTACACATGAATGATCTATTTCATGCTGTTGTAAAAAAAGAAATTATACTTAAGGTATTCAAATAATATGTTTTCACTGTCATATGTAATATATAATTTGTAATCTCTGTGTTGCAATCTTTGTACTTCAAGCTTAATGTGGACCAATTGGAAAAAGTGGGAAAAATAGTCAAGAATGGTTGAGGGTTTAAAAACTATGATTTTTTAGAAAAGACTGGACTACTTGTGTTCTTTAGAGTCTACAAACAAAGACAAAAGAGAAACACATTAATGGCATTCAAGTACATGAAAACTGCTTCAAAGAGGAAGGGAAGAATCCCTTTCTTATGTTCATGATCAATAGAAAAAACTGAAGATCTTAAATTGCAGCAGGAGAGATTTACATTACTCCTTGAAAATTTTAATGTCAGACAAGCATCTTTCAAGTTAGCCCCAGACATAATTGCTTGAGAGAGGAAAGGAAAAATACCTAAGCAATTTCTTGAAGTCCCTTTCAGCATTCTTAGTAAGGTTATATGTTCCTTCTCTGAGGAGCAGAAGTTCTGGGGCTCAAAAGGCATTTCTCTTGTGAGTTCTTTTATGCTATCCCTGGGTGTTATGCACAAAATGGGGCTGTGATGAAGTAATGCAATACCAGCTTAGAGAAACAATATATTGCAAGTTATATTCTCCATAACAATTCAAAGAGTCAGTAGTTGTATAGAAAGTTTGATTTGTATAATAAAGAAACCGCAGAATCTTTCAAAACTGGCAAAATTTCGTGATGTATTTTATTAGCTTTCTCATGAAAAATAATTTTACAAGTCACAGGTTTAATCAAAATGTGAGCAGATGCTCACATTTTTACAGCTACTAGTAATGAAAACAGCATAGCTTTTAGCAAATTTAGGAATAAATCCTGTAGAAAACCAATAATTACCATCTTCAAATGGAATTTGATAGCATTTATCAGCTTTATCAGATATCCCCAACAAACAGACATGACGACTATGAGGCAGACAATATTAATAATTTTATGTACAAAAAAAATAACCATGAAGGCAGTGTGAACAGGCATTAAGTACCATTTTGTGTGTGCCCACAATGTATACAGTGCAATTTTGATGAAGTACTGACATCTGACTTATTAGTACCTGCAAATGCAGATGTAGATTTATAATTCAGAGAGTCCCATTTAGAAGAAAGACGCAGGGCTTTTTTGCATTAAATGATTCTAGTACACAAAACCCTACAAAAACAAAGACTAAAAAGAGAAAAAAGAGGTTAGTGGTTAAAATGATTGGAATATCTTGATAAACTTTTCCGTGATAACATTTAATAATAATGAGTTTAAATACTCAGCTATGATTTAAATTAATTAATAGTTTCTTCTCTCTCTCTGAAGTTAGTGTTTTACAAATGGTGAAGAAATGCAATTTATCAAATATTTCTGGGCAGTAGTGGTTGTTTTGGGAGTTTCAGGAATTTCGGCACTCTTAAGAAGGATCATTTTTGTAAGATGCATTCTGACAATCTAGATCCCTTGATGGAATTGGAACACCTGAGAAGTGATAAATCCAAACTCACAATTGCTTTCCAAAATTCTGAATTAATGAGCTATGTCCTAGAGACCTCGCTAACATGATGAAATGATGACATGCTAAGTGATCAATAGAGCATGGAAAGATGAATTTTAAATGATGAGACAGATAGGAGGAGCAGTTAACACATTTAAGTAATGTGTCTGAGAAACATATCCTATTTCCTTCTCCCACAGATGGCCATGAAAAGTTATTGATAAATACAGTTTTGTATACCTCATGCAAAATTGCTAAATACTTAATGCACATTAGTTATGCAATTGTAAACACCTAATTATAAAAAATGGATATGAGACGTGCTTCTAAAACGACAGATCTTACAGCACTTTTTAAAACAACCCATATCGAGTTACTTTATCCACAGAAATGAAGGTATTGCAAATGGTAAATCTAAAGCATGAACAAAATGTAGGATTATATTTACACTTGAAAAAGATATAGGACTAGATAGCTGTCGTGTCCTCAGATGGATAGTCCTACATTTAGCACTGGCCTAGCCTCCAACAGAATCCTCACTAAATTGAGGGTGGTTGGTCTGCAATAGGAAAATGAAGAACCACTACATTCATCTATATAGAGCTGCCCATCATTTAAAGGGAAATTTCATTTGCATAGTATCTGTTTGCACTTGCCCCAAAAGGCTTTTTCAATACTTCTATATGTTTTAAGAACAGATAAATTCCTCATTTTCCTCACAAAGAATTAATTGACTGAAACTAAATGACCATACTGAAATAAATCTTTGCAAATAATTGAAAAATTCAGATTTAATACCACATAGAATGATGAAAGATAAAAAACAGAATAACCAAAAATTACTCAGAATAATTAACTGTTGCTCTAGGAATGAAAATCTGTACCGTGGAGGCAGTAGTTTCTACAGGGATCAGTTAGGAACTATTCCGTTAAACACAGAATAGAAACCAGCCTGATCCAAATTAACACATTTAAGGGGGTTGTTGAAGATAGAGAACAACCCCTGTGGGGGGTCCTTAGTCTGGGTTTTAATGATGTGGTATTTTTTGTCTGAGTGTATATTTTTCAATATATTCCTTTTTCCTTTGCTTCTGAAGATAAATATTTCCGAAGTAGGAGCTGGTTTCTTGTGTGGTTTGACTCCACAATTGTTTGCTCTCTCAAGCAGAAGTTATTTATAAATAAATGGCTGAGAACTTACTTATGGTTAAGGAATATTTAAACAGCTATAGAGAAGGAGGAAAGCTCACCTTTTCAAGTGTTCTGCTCTCAAAACTGTCTCTGAGTTGTTCAGGCCTGTTTAAGAAAATACTGCTCTAATTTGTTCAAGCTGCATATGTCCTCCTGAGCTGAAAGACAAGAGTTGGCCAGTGTTCTCTGTATTTGCATTGGTCATTCCTTTCACCTTGGCAGCAATAAGTGTAATATGAAGATTAGCTCAGTCGTTAGAGAATTTATTCATTCTGGCTGCCCAGTCAGGTTGTGGTCAGGAAGGCAACAGTATATGCACAACCCATCTGCAGCCTCTGCAGTCAGTGGGATGATTTCTACTTCTGTGATGCACTGTTGTGTTGATTCCCTGCACAGTATCTTCTTACAGGAAAGTTTTTCAAAATAAATTGTCAGTATTTCTCAAAAGGGAAGAATTATTGTTGTCAAGTAACTGTCTAAAAAGACAAGACCATAAGGAGTGAATAATGAAAGCTCATTATTGGCATATGTGAATTTCAAGTTCATGCTGGAAACTATTCCTGCATTACTAATCAACTAATAACTTAATGTCTTCCAAGTATGTGTGTTAATAAAGACCCTGGGGAGGTAAACAAAAGAATTATGCCTTTTCTTTTGCCCAAGAGAGCAAGGCTTACAGCAGAACATATGCAATTCTGATGCGCTACAGTGGAAGAGGGAAACGATCCTGAGTAACTGTGGTTTGTATCTTCAGTCTATCTGCTCTTACGCTTGGCAACTGCAGTCTTCAGCAACACAAGAATCTCAGGCATTTAAATAGAGGGCAATGGAGGCTGCTCATCACTGCATTTCAGTTGATAGAATTTCTCTGGCATATGCTCAACAAGAGGTCGAGCAGTAGGATTCATAAGGGTCCTTTATAGTCTTCTTAATTTAAGAGTTTATGAAATCACACATTATTACTTATCCTAGAACTGGGGTCATTCAGTATTCTTAGTACTAAACAGAATAAATCACCCTAGAAGAATCTTTAGTCAAGTTTTGGTTGAAACATGTCTAGCAAGAGAGCAGGTTTGACTTCTAAAATGCAAAGCTGAGACCATATTCTGTAGAATAAATTCCCTCTGCTAGAACTTGAATAGCAGTTAATCGTAGTCTCCTGAATCAATAAAACCATCCTGGGTTATATCAGCTGAGATCCTCTTGCATGTTTATTTAGAATCTGTTTATGTATCCTTCCCTCAGGCAGAACTTCTGTTTTAAAGCGTTATTTATTTTTTCCAGCTTGGTTTATCTAATAGGTATTAAAAACAGAACTCCAGTAAGGGGTGCTAGAAGGCTTAAAATAATTTTTATTAGGGAAATTTTTTATTCTCTTTGACTCTGTTGATTTTACAGTTTGTCTTTAATTACATAGATATTTAATGAAATGGCTTTCTACAACTTTTTATCCCATATTCTCATTCGGTTGTGCTGAACACTTTCTCTGGGGTAGATACTCAGCAGAGATGTAACCTGCTAATGCCAATCGTTGTAATGAATCTACTCCATTCTCTAGAGTTTTCCTATCCCTAGAAATATTGCACTTTGTTTAAATTGTGCCCATTGAAAACACGTATTTCAGCTCAAGGACCCAGAGGTATTATTTTTCACCCTCAAATGTGGATCATTCCAGTCCTTAAGATACAAACAACTCTCCACCCCTAGAATTTCAGCAGCATTATTTTTGCAGAGTTTCAATTTCAAGTTGTCTGGAGCAGTGCTGTCCAAGATGTGCCTAGAATATTTCAATGACTGTTGAAAGAAATGGATTAATCGAAATGGACCAAGTCCATAATGAGTTAAATTATTTATGGATTTTCTAGTGTTAAAATTCATCAACTTTCAATAGTACATATAACTGTGTATCTCAGTTTTTGAGTCAGAAAATCATGGACTCAACTTCATTTTAGGGGAAAGTGTTATGAAAAGTAAAAAATATCTTAGTGGTTTTTTGCATTGAAATCTTTCAGGGCAAGTAACAGAAGCACTTGGATACACTAGGATTTGATTTTCCTTTATCAGGATGATATTGGAAATAGGCTATTGCAGATAGCTGTCTGAAATACTTGATATTCTGTGGGAAATCTAATGAAAAGTGGGAAGTTAGGAAAGATTAGGGAAGAAATGGAGTTCAAATCAAATTACTTTTTATAGTATATAAATCCATAGTTCCTGCCCTTTGAATCATGTATGCAGGAATAGCAATCACATCCAAACTTTATGTAAAAAAATGGGAAAAGATGACAGAAAAATGAATCCAATGGGTTACATATCATGTAGTATATATCTGCAGGTCATGCAGTCAACACCAATGTAATTTGGTGTATCCAATTATATATATGTAAGGTGTGTAATTAATTTATTTGTGACTAATTGCAAGTCTAAAGGCATTGTTATTTTAGTTATTATTTAATTTATTATGCTTTGCTCAAAACTCTATAAATATAGTTTCTTAATATGATATTTTGCCTACTTTTGAGGGAGAAGGGGGAGAAACAGCAACAAAAATTTAGAGTGAGGTGTATACCACTGCTAAGATTTTATGAAGTCAGCATCTGTCATGCGTTAAATGTATAACGTGTTTAAAATATAGTCCAGTAATACATTCCTTGTGAATGTAATGATAGTAAATTTTCAGAGGAATAGGCATAGTTTGTTTATTCTGTCTAATTGTTTTATTTTAAAAATTACAACAAAAAGAATCAAGGCAGTTTGGATAACAGGTCAAGATGTGTCACATATCACTTGCATAAATGTGGACATTTGATTTGTGCCTCATATCCTGTCCTGATATTAAGTTAAGCACACTTAACTGTGTATGAATGGTGCTTTTCCTTTTCAATTAGATCCAAAAAGTCTCAATCCCTGTAGAAATCGATCCATCATGTACCAAAATGCCCACTTCCGGATGTCTGTCCCTGAAGGTGAGCCTGAAACCTTACACCAAGGCTTTATACGGTACTCAGGGAAAGTTAAGCACATAGAAATGGTGTCCAAAGTCTTCTGCTGAGCTAGTTAGTATGGAATACTGGGTGTAAAAATGTGCCTGCAGCCTTGGAAGGCATTCAGTCAAAAAGTGGGACTCTGTAGCGCAGTGTTTGACTATATGAGAGCAGTTTCTGATTCTGGCTTTGACTTGCCTTACACTGAAATGTCACTGAAACTAGGTTTCTACCAGAATTGTAAGTTATCATTTTCTCATCTATACGAGAAAGCTTCTATCTCTAGTTCCCTTTCTTTGTTTCTGGCTTAATGTTTCTTCCATGTTTCCTTATGGTGGCTAGGTTTCAGCAGGAGCAGAGCTCAGAAGGTAAGGAACAGTTCATATTGGGATGCCAGGTTTTGATGTGAAATTTGCAGTCTCTTGAACTCTACAAAACCAGGGCATTTCTGAGCATGTAAAAAAGCAAAGTTTCAGGAGCCTAAGGAATTTGCAGATAAAAATCTGCATCTTCTAAAGAGATGAATTTCCTCCAGGGCTCAGTGCCAGAATAACAGGGATTTTCAGGATGTTAGTTTCAGTTGTGAGTATTTAAACAGTGTCCAAACCATACATTTTAATTGATTTAATAAAAATAAGTTGAATCACATCTTCCAAAGAGCAGAAGACCCATTCACAGAGGTTTTCTTCTTTATAGAAGAATAATAGAAGGCATTAGTTCTTTCCTTCCTCTAAGGTAGAAAAGTAAAATATCTCTATAGGACAATTTACTATATCAATGTCTTTCTCATCTGAAGGATAGCTCTAGAATAATTTGTATAATAATTACTGCTTTGATGTACTCATCCTCGTACAGAACAGTTTATTCCATCATCTCTGACACCAATATGGTCCAGAATAACAGTAATAATACAGTCAGTATGAATATCAGAGTGTTAAATAAGCTGATGCATGATTGCCAGTAGTCTGAAACTGAGTCCGTTCTGTGGACATTTCATCATTCTTACTTCTGAGTAAAAGATGTCTTTTCTTACTCTAAAGAGTCTTTTGTTAATGCAGGTGTGGAAGAAATAGTAATTCAAAATCATATATAAGTCTTCATCTATGGTCTTTTATATGTTTGCTTATAAATTTACACATGTATATATTATGTATGGACATAATATTTGTCAATATATAGCTCAAGTGGTCTTGCCTCTGTCTATATGTGCGTGTGATTTTTTGTAGCACATGTGTACATTTTTCTGTCTATGTAGCTACTAGTTTTGTAGTTGAGCCTTTTTTCATAAGAATTGATCTTTATAGTGTGATTTACTGGGGGACAAAACCTCCAAGCAGATACTAGATTTTCTTCTTTCCCTTCAGGGCAACTGCCCAAAATGACTGAATGCTACTAATCACACAATGAACTCTACCCACAATACCCTTCCCTCCTCACCCTATTCAAATTAGAGCTATGTCCTGCTCTGCATTTTAAATGATAAATTATAATGGCATATTATAATGAAGTGAGCCGCCCAAAGCCTTGTGAATGGAAGCAGACTTGCCTGTTTGTGTTTGATATCATCCACCTATTGTTCACCAAAGCAAGCACCACCTTTAAATTTGGATCCAGAGACCCAACACTTGGTAATGCAGGGGTTCACTACTGTGAAGGTCAGTCAGTGCAGCAAGCAGTACTTCCGAAGCATGTTCTTATAAAGTTCTGAGTTTGTTAAGGGAAGCAAGCCTCTGCACTGTTATAAATGCGGGGCTTCCGAATCTGTGATTGCTGCTATAGATGTTACTTTTTCAAAATATTGTTACACTGTTATTGGGGTTTTGTGCTTATGAATAAAAATCTTGGCATTCATTTAAAATAAAGTTCTTTCCACAGCACTCTCACTTAAAATCTTGCTGATAAAGTTTTCTTCATATGTTGATCTTTGGTTTCACTTATATAAGTCTTGGGCAGCAATCCAAGTATGGTGAAGGCTTACTGTTTAATTTGTTTTATCAACTCAAGTTTTCTTTCAATTGCTGTTAAGAAGTGAAATATTAATCAATCAGCAAATATAGTAAAAATAGTTCTGAAAACAACCTTCAGTAAAAGCTGATATAGAAGCACTGAAGCGTGAATAATCATTTGCACATTAACTTAAGCAGGCAGCTTAGAGACCGGGTTGCTCAGAAACCAGAAACCATAGCACCTCAAATTAGTTCAAGGAAGAATTAAGCTGACATTATGGCTTGCTCTGTGCTTTTCTATTATACTTCTAGAAGTATTTTTAATTGATTCTATTAAGCTCTCCTCATTTTTTGTTGGTTTGGGCTTTTTTTAATACCACCGACATATAGGATGCATCTTTTGCTCATATGGTCTTTTTGCGTGGTATTAATAAGTGAAAAATAGGACTAATTCTGAATCCAACTAAAAATATGCTGAAAATTTCAAACTTTATCATCATGTTACTTTTCAAGCAACAGATTTAGGTAAGCAAATGTCAATCTGGATATCTGAGAAAACTATAAAGAGTTATCACAGACACAATAATCACAGAATGGTTGAGGCTGGCAGGGACTTCTTGAGATTGTCTCGTCCAACCCTTTTGCTGAAGAAGGGCCCCTTAGAATAGGCTGCCCACGACCATGTTCAAATAGCTTTTGAATATCTCCAAGAAGGGAAATTCTACAACATCTCTGGGCAACCTGTGCCAGTTTTGATCAACCTCACAGTAAAAAAGTCTCTTGTGTTTCAGGAAGAATTTTATATTTATTTGGTGTTGTTTTGTTAAGGGGGTTTTATTTTGTTGTGTTTTATTTTGATTTGCTTTTTGTTTCGATTTGATTTGTTTTTGTTTTTATTTGATTTTTTTGTTGGTGGGGTTTTTTATTTACCTTATGTCCATTACTTCTTTTCTATTTAAATGAAAGAAATCTTACCTTTCTTCCCTACCAAAAAGTCCTGAAACACAGTCTACAGAATTTACCTTAATTGCAAATAGTGGAACAGATAATTTTTTAATTCTTAGAAATTTCTGAAGGAAGAATACTAATTTTTTGTTGTTGTTTTTAAGAAAAAGTTGGGGTTTTTTTGGAGCTCCTCAGCTTTTTTTAATTTTTAAAAACTGACACAACAAACTTTCCAAGGGTAGGAGAGTACAATTCCTACAGCATTTGCTCTGTAAATAGTGCTGCCTTGACAAAATTTCCTTAGATGCTTATTTATATATTTCCCTTCCCAAAACTGTCTTCATAAGCAATACTCTAATCAAGTGAACATAGTCACATATGTAATTCATTCACGGATTTGATAGAATTAGTATGCTCTATTTTTCACCAATTAAAATAGCATTTACTCTTGGGAAGAAACTTCAGGGACCGGGGTTTTTTTCAGTTCTCTCTAATGCCAGACAGTGATGCTACCTTCAGCTGAGGACATGACCTTACTTGAGCCAAATTGTCTTCAAGATGACCAGAACAAATAAGTCTTATATGGGACTACCATTGTCCTTTGCTATGTTTTCTCTGCAAATAATGCATATGGCAGGTACTTAGGATTTTAAAAATGCCTATTTTGTATATAAATATTATATTAATATTATGCTGTAGAATTAGCATATACAGAGGCTTTTACTGTATATTAAGACCTTTATATTCTACTTTCATTATTACTTCCTTTCAACGGTTTTGCTGAGTTATGTATGTTAAATGGGTGGTATTCAGACAAAATGTGTTTACTGAATCTTGAGGCTATGTCTGGCAATGAACCATTCAAATTCGAAGTGGTCATGAATCATAAACATGCAAAGATATGTTGCTTAGCAGCATTAGGAGGTCAACATCTCAGAAAGCTACAAATATAGTAGAGGTCATTGTGCCTAGCACTCTGTCATGTCAGGGAACCGTGTCATATGGTCATGTCATAAACACACCAAGCTTCATCTTAAAAGTCAGTTCTTTTCTCCCTGCCTCTCATTCTGCTAGAGAATGTTATAAGACAACTTTCCAAAATTGGATACCCTCTTTTAATCATTTTGAGATTAATCTTGGGTTTTTCTCATAGAATTTTTTTTTTTTTTGTGGCCTTACTTTTTGCTTATTTAAGCATGTCTTTCATATTTATATATGGAACATATGTACTTACATGTTTATATTGCATATATGTTGCATATTTTTATATACATTATACATATATATTATACATTCTAGTCACTTCAGTACTGATAAATTTAGCAAAACAATCTACCTTGGTTGTCTCCTATAAGTATATCCTTTGCTCTGAGGACTTTGCTGGTTCTTTCCTATTCTGGTTTTATTTGGTCTTCATATTTCCTGAAGTGTGCATCATTGATCAACTTTCATCCATTTATTTTGCCACACACACTTCTCTGTTTCTACCCTCTATCTAACTAACGGAGAGATTTCACCTCTTCTTTCTTTGGTCTCTTTCAACTGTTGTTCAACCTAGTTTTAAAATGTCTTATTAGTCTGTTCTTAAATTACTTGATGTATTACTTTGATGTAGTTCATCCAATTTTTCTTAAGACGTGAGACTATTAATTACACATGAATTAATCTCCTGTCCAGTTATAATTTCTCTTGGTTTTTTCTTCATAGCAATATTCTAAATATTGCTAATATTAGAAAAAACTTATTTCAAAAAGAAGTATAGAGTATATTTTAATATAACCACTCTGCAAGTCAAAAACTCTCTGGTATAGAATAAGAGCATGTGGGCCTAAGAAAATAAGCAAAGAGCTGTATCAGACAACCTGCATCAAAATTAGTTTTGAATGCATAAATGTTTAATCACACACACACGCCTAAATATATATATGTATATATATCCAAATTTTTTAATTTTTAATTTTATCTTTGCCATTGTAGACAAAGACAAAGTGTCATGACAACAGATGTTTATTAATATTAGAGGTCTATTGGGATGTTCCCTAATCTGTGGGGAACAACAAGATAAAATTCATCTCAAAACTGCAACAACACAGATAAAACTCAGCATGAATATAAACTTTTTATAACCTTCAGGAAGAGGGACGGTTGTTTGAAGCACTTATATTTCTGCCAGCACTTGGAAGAAAGGATGAAAAGGTAAGAAAGGATTTAAAAGCTTTTGTATACTATGAATACACATCAACTCTTTCATTTCCTAATTCCTTTTTCTTTCAGGAGCTGTTCTGAATCAAACCTTGGTCCAAACACATTTTCAAAAAACATTTATGAAAGCACTAAGACATTTATGAAAGCACTATTAGAGCTGAATTAAAGAAGAAACAGAAATATTTCTTCTTCATTCATGGTAGATGGCAGATTAGAAGTTCAGTGGACAGGCCAGAGTCACAGTAATTGCCCAATACCACCTACTGAAGTGTTTTTAAAGCTAAGAGCAAACATTCTAGTCTACACCTGCCTGGGTCTATGGGTGAGGCCACAAAACCTCAAGGTCATTGTTGACTGATGATGGGAATTGTGTTGGCTCATCTAAGCTTGATGATAGAAATTACAAATAAACAAAAATTGTATCGCATCCCTTAGTCCTTGGGATCAAACAACAAAGTGAAAAGGAAACAATCATCTAAAATGCTGGTTTTAATTCTGTAGTTGCTGAAAATAAAGAGCTTTGTTTTGCATTATGTTACTTTATCCCCTTCTAAATAATTGTTAATGTTGACTCACGTCTGATTCAGATATACAACAATATTCTCAGTGGGTGGTGCACTAACTTAGGAAATTTTTGCATTGTTCTGGCTTGTCCAGCTTGTATTTTCATGCAAATCTTGATTAAGTTCACTAGAAGAAAAAATATGGTTTCATAATTACACCTTGAAGTAGCCAACACAGCCCAAATTTAAGAAAACAGAAGATGCACTTCTTTATAGGAAGTAGTCAGTGTAAAAGTGGCTGGTTTTATGTCTTAGCTTTCTCTAGAATACCTAGCCTTCTGGCCATGGATTCAAAAATCAAGGTTTACCTTTTGAGTACTTGGAGTCATTTAAACAGTGCGATGAGGCAGAACACATGCACAGAGGTATCCTTCTCCTCAGCTGGACTGTTCTTGGAAATTTTTATCTATTTTTAAAGCAATTCATGTAACACCAGTGACTGCAGTACACCTTCGTACTCAGTATATATATGTATCAATATTAACATTTAAACATGTCACTGCTACCACCGAAAAATAATTCAATGTTTGTACTTCATTGAACTCAGTACTTCATATTCTGAGTTCTGGGTTTCCTCCCCACACTCCTATTTCTCTTCCCAGTCTATGTTCAAACATCAAAGTTCAAAAATCAAAATAGTCTACAAACTTTTGAATTGAAAGCTACAACTCTCAAGACGCATGCATAGCAATATTTTCTTCCTTGTAAAATCACCTTGATGAGACTCATACAAAAATCAATAAGTATTCTATATTACAAATGTCTTGTTGCCTTATTTTTAAAAGACTTGTACTGAAAACAAATGGAATTTTTTGTCTTCTTCTCGTGGTAGGTAGTCATCAAAGTAATTCTTCACAATATATTACTTATCTGTACTGATGACTCTGGATCTTAAATATCAGTGATCCAAAATGAAAAGATAAAGGCTTTAAGAAAAACAGTTATCAAGAAAGTCTGCTCAAATTAAAAGAAAACAAAACTGAAGAATTTATCTTTTTGTAAATGAACAAAAAATTTAAAGCATTGTCAGAAAGAACATTTTCTTGCAATGATTTGGTATTTGGTGGGACATAAAGGTGTAGAAAAAGAATAACGTTATTTTTGATCCAGATGCATAATATTTTCCAGAGATAGGACAGTTAATGCCAAAAGTTTCTGTACACAGTACTGCCCCCAGTAAGATAACATAGTTTAAAATGAATAATCTTCTTTTAAGTAAAAGTTTCAGATAATAAAAGCATTTTGTAGAAAAGAGGAAGAAATTTTCATTCATTGGTAAGTAGAATGCTTTGATCTGTTGATTAAGTTCCTGTTAGGAATGTGCATTCCTTGTAGTCTCTATGGGGATCCAGATAGTTGCATTATGTACAGTGCCTAACCACAGAATTAACCTAATTCTAGTGTATTTTCTGCACTTTGGAAGTTATTAAAACAGGTTGCTATGGCAATAGCTGTTGAACTCCAGAATAATCAAGACAGTTATAGACTAAATTTGTTCTAACAGTCAGAGCTAGGAACAATCACTCCCTCTTTATTTGTGCACTGTGACAGAGTTGCAATTGTCAGAAAGTCAGCCAGCCTTATAATTTTAACAGGACTCCTGGGAGGAATGGAAAGTACGGCTTTGCAGGTGTGGAACAGAAACAGCGAGAGCCAAGTGATTCAGTCTCACAGAAGGTCTGATGGACTGGGGACTTATTATAAACCTTCTAAGCCCAAACATAAGCATCCAATGTAATGAATTATCCTTTCTCTCATTTGATCTTTGTGTGTGTAAGTACATCATCTTCTGTTTAAGGCCTGGTTGAAATGTTCTAGAATTTGTTGCTCTGCTGGTGCCTAAAAGCAAAACATACAAACAAGCAAGCAACTAAACAAACACCAAAATCTGTCTCTGTCGATTATAGGTGCCCTAGAAAGCTAATCAGGGCCAGAAAACAGACTTGAACACTTGCACACAAATAGCTGTATGCCTTAGTAGCGCTGACTTACATCAAACCGTTAGCATAGTGCAAATAACCCACTGTTGTTTGGCTGCACAGCTCCTGCAAATGCTTGGCCCAGGGCCACAAATACTCTTCCAGTCAATGCCAGAGCATGATACTGAGCCCATCAATGAGCAGCAAAGACACTCCCTCCCAGAAGGCAGCACAAGGTTCCTGCTAGAACATGGACCAAAAGATTAGTTTTTCACTCTCTTTCTTAACCTGAAAAAGAAGAAAAAACAAAGTAAATGAGAAGCTTTGGACAATACAGTAAATTTTATGCACTACATTAATACTGGTTACAGGTGTAAGTAGACAGGAAAATCTGGATTTTATAAGTTATTGTGATAAAAATCAGTTCAGGGGTAATTTCAGGGTGTTTCAATAGGCTGTCTTACACAAATACCTTATGTAAATGATGGCTTCTTCTTCATTTAAATTCTTTTCAATCCCCCCAATTTTCCACAGTAACTGCATACCACAGAAATATGTTTTGAGGATTGTTTTAATTTAATCTAGATACAGTATACAAAGCAAACAAATTCTGCTTTCAGTGTATAAGCTTGTTGTGGTGAAGGATGACAAGTCAGAGAATGAAATTCTCTGAGATACTTCTTAGCACAGTGGTTAGGAGCGATGTTTCCTAAGACCATGAAGCCTTTCAGAATTTTTAGCCTATTGGGGATCAGTGTCCTGATCAATGCCTCTCACTCCTATTCAGCTGGAAGTATAGCAAAGGACCATTTTATTGTATGTATTTTCTACCCAGAGAAAGAAGTTTCTAGATTCAGGGAAGAACATTATGTGAACCCTCTTTTTCTCTGAAATTGCATAAACTGGGTCATCCCTTTGTTCCCCTGAACTAGGCATCCATAAAAGTGTACTATCATATGATTAACCTAATAAACCTGACTCAATTTCTTGGTATTTTATGAAATACCTATTTAAGTTTAAAGGTAATCCAGGTAATGCAAACAATTTTGGGAAGAAGCCATGCTTTTGGAGTGCTTATAGGCAGACAATTTACTAATGAGTCATTGTAGTTGCCAGGAAATAGATTAAATGGGTAAGTTTTGATTACTTTGCCTAAATTGAACTAAACACTAGATACCAATTTATGTACACATGGCTGTCTGAGCACACCAAATGGTAGGTAATGCTTTTTGAAATAGTAATCTAATGTTCTATGTCTGTGGGAACGTTAACCTAGTGGTTCAGTGCTCTTTAGTGCTTGTAAAATTCAATAATGTGTGCTGTAAGGACATAGAGTTGCATGTTGAATTCAAGTACATGGAAAAGTAAGCCATCTTAAGTCAAAATATTTTTAATTATTCTTGTCTAAGGAACCCTTCTCAGTTAATATACTAAAAAATAAAGGAAGGAAAAAGACAAGAAAAGAAAAAAAACAGTCAAGGAAGGACATTCTTCAGCTATTCTATGAAAAAAGAAAAACTTGAATGGTGGAAGAAGTGAGATTTTTGCCGAATCACCTGATTTGTGCCAGGGAAATTGTGCTGAGTGAAGTTATGAAATGTCTATAAACCCTTTAGCAATTCTTAAATTACCACTGGCCATACGTAGCAAGTAAAAGTACTAGTGATATGATTTGTAACTCCTTCATTCCTCTAAGTGCACACAAATTTCTCCATGTTCATGGTTCCTAGGGTTCCCAGTCCTCCCCTATTTATTATTGCCCGTAGTCAGATAAGAAAAAGTAATTAGATTGCCTTAGTTGACTATCTGAAAATTAAATTCCAGTTTCTTAAAATTGAATGGACCTCCCTGAAAGATTTTTTAGTTCTGTGCTTCTGTCAAGGTACCATTATGATTAAATGTTTTCTCCATACTTGTATTCTTAGATACATGAAGCCAGGATAAATATATGCAATGTAAAAATGCATAAATAGAAACAAATTAAAAGCATGTCTTAAAAACCAAACAAACCACAAAATCAATCAAACAAACAAAAAAAACCCCAAACCAAACCAACCAAACAAAACACAAAAACCCCAACATATGTTTAAATTTGTTATTGATATGCTACTTCACATGACATGGCTATCTCATCATTACACTCTTTTATATGAACCAGTATCTCCAGAGATACTAAATCTGTCTCAGTATTCAGTACAGTCTAACCAGGAGAGGAACTGGGGGAAAAGCAGTGTGTGTTGAAGCACTGAGTTCCTGACACAAGGTTGCCTTTAAAATATTTCTCTTGTACCAATTATTTACGCAGGAGTATTTCCTCTTCTTTTATTTATTTTCTAATTTGGCCTTGTGAATTATTATGAAAAATGGCACTTTTTGCAAAATAAAATAAAGGTCTTTCTATCTAGTTCTTACAATGTATGAAGGATTATTTATCATATGACATTATCTGGAGGACCACATGAAAACATGCTCAATCTATCTCAAGACTGCTAAAGGAAGCTCAAGGAATGATCCTAACTATGAATGAATAGCAGGTATCAGTGAAGACAGATGTGAAAGAAATTTCTAGGAAGTACCCAAATGAAGTGTCACAAGAGCAATTGGAGATAATGATAGAGAAGGTCGACCAGGAGACCTTACTATGCATAACAATGCTCTTGACAAAGGTCACTGAGGCAAATTCAAAGATCATAAATCCTTTGTTCCTCAGTACATACTTAACACATGGATATGCTTTGAGATCAAATGTTTAAAAAGAGGAAGAATAAAAAAAGTATTTTGATATATCCAAGAACTGTAAGTATGAGTTAGAGCATATTATTTTGCAAAGCAGCAAAATAATTGGAAACAGAACATAATTTTTGGAAAGATTTAAATGACAGACTTTCAGAATTTTTATTAATTTTTAATTTTTTTAAGGCCAGCATTAAGCTGCTATGGGGGAAGACAGAATTTTTTTCATGACACTGATAAGAATTTGCTTTTTGCATTCTGTCTGATACTGTCCTCAGTCAGCATCACCAGACTTGACTAAATGGACATAGGATATACTTTAACAATATCATTCCTGAGACCCAAAGAAACACAAAAAATTGACTAAAAATATAAGACACACCATTTCTCCAAGCCATGAAGACAGTTCAAGGCGCAAAACTCATAAACAGTGGCCTCTAGGAGGTAATAGGAAATTAAAAAATTAGTATGCAATACATAGGTCACAGGTATACAGTTTAGGCATATATACTACAATACATTTATTAATTGACAAAGTACATGAAAGTAGTAGAAATAAAAATAGCTTGAGGACAAGCTAGGGAGCTTAGATATATTTTCCATAAAAGGATTAAGTGATCAACTGCCTTCATTACTTTAGTAGTGCAAATGTCTTTCTTTGAAAACAATGTGAATCAGGTATTCTTCATCAAGTATGACCATTAAATATTTAAAATCTGAGGTATTTTAATTATTCTGTGCCATTCTTATTCTTCTCCTTGACCAGATAGATAAGATATTATTAATAGTTGAGGACATACATGCTGTAAATTTCTTGAACAGAATGAGTAATTAAATAGAACATACACATAAAATCATAAAGATTAAATTGTTTAATCTTTATTTCCTTTGCTATGTAGTCAAAAGACTGTGCTTAATTCTTCTTTCAGCACAGCCAAAATAATTTTATATGGGTGTGCTGTTCTCACTGAGAAGGGTGTGGTCTGACATTTTTTGTCTTAACTACCTCTATACCAGGGCTCTGGCAACAAACTTTGGGAACCCAGCTTCTCCTTATGTCCCATCACATATGAAATATGCAGAGTTCGTTGCAATTACCTCTCTTTAATTGTCTGTCATCACTTCAGCCTATGCTGAAAACTAATGAGTTGCACAGCCCTAAACATGAGGACAAGATCAATCTGTGGTTCATTTAAGTGTCTATCTAACAATATGCTAAGTGCTCTGAACTCTTTCCAGCAGAGCAACTACTTTTGGACTCAGAGTGAAACATTGGAACTGTCCAGCTGAATCCAAGGAGACATCTCTCTCATCCTTGAGGCTAAACAGTTGTTGTAATTGCTGGGCCTAATTATTTTCTTGGATCAGTGACAGCATGCTCAGCATTTCATAAGATCAAGATTAGGTCCAGAAAATTTTAGAGCTCAATCCTGTAGTTTGTTTTCTTTTCCAGTTTTCCAGTACAATTCTAGGAAGTAGTCCAACCTTCATGTGAGCAAATAGATATACTCAAATTTTCCTCAGCATGACTGAAACTGGGAACATGGACACTTCTAAAGCAAATTAATTTCTAAATTTTAACAAGCATTTACATGAAACATTGATTTTTATATCTTTATCTATGGATGTACACATCATATACATGCAAGTACAGTGCCACGTGTGATAATTTTACCCTTGAGTCTAAATGGAAAATACATCAAAAGTAGCAATGTGATGTCAAAGTGAATCCAATTTTGAACCTAATATGTCTTGTCTTGCTTGACAACTTTATAAATATAAACAATGAAAGATTCAGAACTAAAGCCTTAGCTCAAAGCAAATCACATAATAGTGAACATGAGAAAATGTTTCAAGCAACCATGGGTAGCATCTGGTCTTTGTGAACTTAAAAGTGCATGGAAAACACATCTGTCCAAAAATCAGAACACTGGCAGCTGTTGTAGCCAGCTGTTACTTTGTCCATTAAAAAAAAAAAAGGGTATTACTTTTAATTAACTGTTTCCTACTCCCACTTCACTTTCTCAGTGCAGAAGTGTCACTATACTAATTCAATCTTGTTTAGAAAACTGTGCTGTAAATAAATACTAGCATGAAGTATATATTGTATCCAACCTAGGTCAACCCTGCACTGGATATTAGTTTGATGGAAAATGATTAGTTTCTCACCGATAGCATTCACTGTAAATGCAATTGTAAGGTCTACAGAGATTAGGTCTCATATTCTTTCTGAGGGCTGTTCACAGGTTTCCTCATTTGAACCATAGGAAACACTTCCTGTGACCCCTTAAGGAACCTAAATAACACAATTTTGAGAGGATTTTTTTTTTTTTTTTCCATGTGATCTGGCAACTGCATGGTAAACATCACAACATCATACAAAAATAGTAGTATTTCCTTTTTACTAGGATGACAATAGTTTTGGCACCATTTTCTATAGGTTGATCAATATTAAACTGTAATTAGAGAACACTTCATGATCCTGTTGCCATGTAAAATTTTTAATTAGTGTTTTTTTCAGGTTACTTTATAATTTCTTTGTATACTTAAATAGACTAAAAATATGTTTTCTTTGGTATGTATGTTTTATATTTTCTTGGATATATATTTTTAAAATTAACATTATTTCTTGTAAGGAAAAGTTTCCTTTCAGAGCCTTGGTTGTCGGCAACGTCAGTTTACTCATGATCTAAGCTGTTATGAATCTCAAAACCAGAAGACTGAAAGAAAATTTTTGTGGAAGTGGTCTTTACCAAAAGACAAGCGTGAGTCAAAATGCCAAAGTTTTGCATTCTCATCGAATCTTTATTGCTTTCCTCAAGGTAAAAGCGATTAACCTGCTGTAGGAGCTTGGTTTCACCTTGTAAAAAAAAAAATGTGTTGCACATTTGTGTCTATCTACAATTAAATATAGACAGGAAAGGCTTAAACACTTTATCTTCGCCTAAGACATACCTCAGTTTTCTACAGCTTTTATTTGGTCCTGCTCAGCACACTATACAATTTATGCTTAGGATGAAGTTCTGTAACTTAGGTCGCAAAATATTTATTTAATGCCTAAATACTTAGATGCTAGAATGTAGACATTGCCCTTCGCAAGAAAAAAATTCTTATGATTTTGAATTGAATGTATTGCAGTGGAGTTACAGAAATAAAAACTACTTGTCTAATCTTACCAGAAGCAATTATTTCATGTAATACACCATGAGTATTTTACCAATAAAGCATTTTTATTGTCTCACTTTTGATATTTTATCTTTAAAAATTCTTTTTTTAAACCAACATAATTTAAAATATTTTTAATAAGATTAAAAAAAGAGTAGTATACTTCATATGCTTTTTATGTTCCAGACATGGCCTTGTGATTTAGAGAGATACATTTAGGGAGCACTTCAGACTTTACAATATCTATATTTTGTTTACAAAATTCTGGAACAATGTTAATTCTTCCTACTTTATTATAATAGATCTCAATTCTTTCCATTATTTTCCTTCTGTAAAATTTTTCATCTATGTATAATGAATTCACTCAAGGTCCACACTGCTAGAGCTGATGCTGTTTTTTCAATCATGCATGGTATAAAAAGAATGATTTATTTCTTTATTTGAAGCATCATTTACTAAAATTGAGTAGTCAATGAAAACAAAAAATGCTGGAAAAAATTTTCATGAGATAATAACAACTCATTAAAAAAACAAAATGGAAACAAAACAGTATGCATACTCTACCAAAACTGTTTGGAAAACTTGTTCCTTTTGCATGTAGTTTTGTGATAGTAATTTTAGCAAAAAGTTAATTTTATAAAATTGAAATCTCTAATTTTCCCTAGGAGGCAGCTTTTTGAAGTTGTAAAGACCTTCTTCCCTGCAAATACTTTGTTCTGTGTGTCTTAATATGTAGTAAAACTGATTAACCTCTTCTAATTACATGGACAGCATGTGCTGAGTAAACTCCACATATTTTTCTCAGTAGTATTGATTAAATTACTTTGGTTGCTGAAAACCTGAGAAATTTCATCGATATTAGGATTATTTTAATGGTCCTGCTTTTATTTTTGGAACTCCTAATGAAGGTTGCATTGTTTTTTTTCTAGTTCTGAGTTTTCACCTTCCCACTTATGACCTCTTTATTTTTTAAATTGTGCTTATAAAAGAATGGGGTATTTTTACTCATAATTGCAGAAACTGCAGCCCTGTAGAACTATATACATTTTTCCATTTTATTTTCTCCCATACTAAAATTTCTTAGGAAAAAAAAGGTGACATTAAACTAGACAATACTTTGAAAATATCTTCTGGAAAAGTACAGTAATTTTTATCTACTTTCTCACACTAAAACCAGTTGAACTCCTCATATCCTTTTTGATTTTTTGACTTGATTACATAATCTGGTCTGTACAGTGATCATACTTGTGAATTTATCATAGAAGGGATCCTTTCAGAGAAGACTCATTTTATCAATGACACTCTTGCATCTCTTCCACTTCCTTCCTTGTACTTGAGTAGTTTAACTACTAAAATGGAGATGATGGTGCTCTCTAAAAGACCCTATGTGTTACAGTTGGCAGCAATAATATGAAGTACTATTGAAAACATTTTCACCTCAGCAGCCTTACACACAGACAGAATTTTTCCCTCAAGTGCTTGATTAGCAAAATCGCTGTATTTTCTGCATCTATAGGTATGGTGTACATTTGTGTCTTCCTGTCTAAAGGAATTAATTAGAAAACAGTCTACTGAGATATGCTATGATGGAGTCTGCAGATCAGACCTTGCTTTGAATGGTAGTGCTTTTCTTTTAGCTGAGGCAGCAATGGACTGATACACATATTTGACAGAAGTGAATCAATGGAAACAGTGATTAGTGATCATATAAGGATGTTGTGCTCTCAACAGTACTGTGCTAACTCAGGTCTACAAATTTTCCACTGATGAACTATTTGCTGTTAAAAATGAGAGATTAACTGTCTGAAAGCTGAAGTCTTTTTGTTAATCTGCCTCATTGTTTTCTCTGGATTAAGCAAACATGGATCCATACTTACTCATTTTCATTAGGAGGTAGCTTCCAATAGAATGGCAAAAGAAAGAAGATAGGTCATGGCAAATCTGTCAGTGAGGTGGCTTTTGAAATGTTCAGTATCAAGCTGATATAGGTAAAGAATGTCATCATTAGATTATTAGTTTGTTCTTTCATAATTCATGCTAGCTTCTTGCATTACCTCTGATCTATTAGATCATAAGCATGACACTAATTATCTTAATTACTTGTGTATGAGGTAAAATGTTTATGTATTCATCAGCAGAGGAAAACTGATTTCAACTAAAAGACTCAATATTTATGAGGTCAGACCTAGAGTATTCCTTTGAGTAGCTCTCGCTTACTCAACAAATCCGAAACATTTATAAGACTGGACTACATTTTCTGAGGAAACTTTTTTGAGATTGATAAATATTGATAAAATTAAGATTACCATTTTCAGATTATATCTCTTAAATACCATTCTTCTTTTATTTGTGTTTCACATGAAAGAAAATAAATAATTATCTATTTTATTGAGTATACTCTAGAATATTTTGCCCTCTTTTTTAGTAATATTAAGTATATTCTTATAATATGTTGACATTTTAATCTGGATATGTAGGAGGGCTACTGTATTGATATGAGGATTTAGGTGTCCTCTATGATGGCATAATAGCAAGGAAAGAGAAACACTATCCTGTATCTGAAATGTCCTAAATCTGTTTGTACTTTAAAAAAAATTCCAATTCCCTGAATTGGGTTTAAAGGCAGCAAATTAGTTTTTCCAGTTGTAGATTTCCTTTAGCTAAGAGAAGAGAAATAATTTATTTACTTTTGCAATACCAAAGGTCTGATCCAGCTGTAGAATACTTGGAAGTAAACTTGAAAATAGTCACAATTACTTTTAGACTTATATTAATAAAAATAAATAAATTAAGGTTCTAATGCAATTAAGTTGCTTATAATTGAATAAACTCTTTTGACTGTGAGATCATTCTAAATAGATAAACAGCAGGATATACGATAAAACAGGCAACATGCTAATTCAATCTACCAGCCTTAGCTAGATTTTTTTTCTTTGTAACAAATATAGTAATACATTTGCCCAAACAATGGAGAAATATATTGACTTCAAATATCACTGATGATGGGTATGAACGGAAAGTGTGCAAGTAGACATGGACACTTCCTTCCTGAGTCCAGTGTATTGTTTTCTCCTACATTTTTTTCCGAAGCTAAGATGATCTATTGGTTTGGATTGTCGTTGTTTCATTGAGGCTACCTAGCACATGTAGAAATATCTGAAAATTCTGCTTATAAGACTGTTCCACCAAGATAAGATTTGGCCCAAAACCACCAGTATCAGACCCCTAGCAGCCTGAGAAGGTAGCCTTATCTGGCTATAAAAGCACAATTTAGGTTGTTCAGAAATAAAATGATTTTACAGCTCTGTCTTAATAACTGGAAAATAATTTTCACAGCAGGAAAGTATGTACTTCTCTAGATAGATGTAACTGCAGAAAGTATGGATACAAGCTTACTTCAGCATGCGTTTCCCTAACGTTTGTGGGTTTGAAGCATAATGTCTGCATGCATTTTCCATTTTGGGAATGACATTTACAATGGAAAATGGTCACATTTTTCTTATAACATAAAATTGTTCAGCTGTCATCTACTCGGCCCTAATCAGTTAACTTTTTCCCAAATGAATGAACTGTTAACTAGGACAAGACCATGACCTTTTGCAAGGCAAGTAAATTGAAATGTATGAGTGTGGGTGAAAGTATTCAAGGTGACCTCAGTGTCAGAGGACAATCCTAAAGGATTTAGTTGTACTGAAACAGATGTAGCCTCTACAGGGAACCATATCTTTCATGTCTACTCCTAGCTTTGGAGTTATTGCATTTTGAGCTCAGATTCTGCACTCTGTGTTATGCTGCATAATTTTCTATATAAAAAATACAGCCTTAAGTATAACAAATGCAATGTTTTGTCACTGCATCAAAAAATCTTGGCAGTAGCAGTTATTTTATTAATTTTCCTCAAATTCTGACACATTGCTACATACATCTTGCCTTCATAGCTTCTAAAGGTGCCACAGGGCTGACTCAAGCAGTCACTCTGTGGGAAATCATTGTGTAAATAGAATGCATATATTTGCTGCACCACCAATTCACACTCTTTTGACAGAACTACTCTAATACCCTCTCTCTCTCACCTCCCACCTTCTCACCAAGACATGGAAAATGGAACAATATGATGATTTTCTTCTACAATAGCTACTAGGTCCAATTACGCCTGGCAACCAGTCACTTCAGGTTGGTTTCATCCCTATTGTAATTTGTAATGACTTTGGCAGACCAATGTGGTCTTAGTGAAGCATGCATAATTCCTTCATTAGGTCAAGCATGTGTTTATTTGGTTATTTGGCTATTTAGCATAAATCTGATCATATGCCTGGTAGGGAACCTTTTTGAGGTTATCTAGCCCATTTATTAATGACTACTTTTCCAGCTAATGTTAGTTTCAGGCTCATCTTCAAACAACATCTAAAAGAAATTTAAGAAACCCACAGAAACTATTTCAGTTCTTGTTCCTTATTTAGATGATTGCTTTGTCATAAAGTGGAGAGAATAAATAAAAAAATTTGCATATTGCAAAATTTTTGTCTTCAAGCTTGTAACTTAGAAATTAAAATATTGTGAAGCCTTATTAACTAAATAGTAGGACAATCAAAGCTGTCTCATTCATCAGGAATATTTAATATAACACTGAACCTTATCTTTCTTTATGTGGCAGGGGATGTTAATGCTAAAAGCACTTGTATGTTTATCTTATGTGCACAGGATTATAGTAAGCCCCAGTCGATCAAAAGCCTCTCTTCTGAGAAGCAGGATAAAGATCTCAAAACTTACTAGATGCTGACAGCTTCTCTGGACTGCTTCCGACAAGAAGCTGTGAGAATTTTTGAAAATAGGTACATAAGTGCATCCTTTCCTTGTTAGACTTGGTAGCATGTCTTGGTTCTTTCGTCACATTTCATTCTTGGAGGTCATCAGTGATGCCTGTATTTTGAAGAACATGTTTTGACTTCTCAAGGGCTTTAACAATATTTTGCAGACATGAAATTGCAGGTTGTCAACCTCTAAGTGTGATGAGTGATGATGAGGCTTTACAGGTCAGTTTGTGGATGTATTGGGACTGGTTGAGATGGAGCAAATTTTCCTCATAACAGCCCTCACAGTGCTGTGCTGTGTGTTGGTGCTGGAAAGGTGTTGATAACACACCAGTGTTTTGGCTACTGCTGAGCAGTGCTGGCACAGCACCAAGGCTGTTGTTACCATCCGGTTTAAACTCAGAAAAGCAAAGCAAGCTAAGTCTCTGTGCATAAACTGGAAAGAACTTAGAAGGTTCAAAATATTCCCAGAAATGAGATTAAAACCAAATGAGGTTAGATGTTGATTCCAAAAAATGGATGTATTTTATTTAATAGTAGAGAGGCAAAGGGAAGGGAACATAAAAGAAAGAGAGAAAGAAATAGAAAAAAAAGTGGGGGGTGGGGAGGAGGGACAGGGAGAGGTGACAGGGGTTAGGTGGAAGCACATCACCCATCCGAGGGTACCAGCCACGTCTCGTTGCTCCCCTCCATCTGGTCTGCTGGGGGTGAGGGTCCCCCATTGCTGCCGCGGCCACGCCGCCACACGCCAAAGAGTGCAGAATCCCGTGGATTAATATACACTGCGGGCCAGGTGGGAACGCCCACATCTCTCTTGCAGGGGCTGGCTTGACACTGTCCCTTGCAACACTGAGGGTCTGTTGCATCATCTCTGGTGCTCTGGTGCAGGGTCTGAGGATCCCTTTGAGAGGGGGCCCCCGTGATGGGCCATGTCACCCCCTTCTGCTGTGGATAAGCTCGCCCCCCCAAGTGAGGGCCCCTCAGCTGGGCTTCTCTGCACAGTGGAGGATGGGCAGCCACTGACCCTCTGACCAGAGGCGTTTCCAACACACACCCAAAGCCTCCACCTCTGGTTCCACCAAAGCCACCCCCTTTGGTACAGGGTGTTTGTTCGAGCCTGGCAGCTGATAGCCCTGGGGCTGTGGTCTCCACCTTGGAGGTGTTAAGCTTGTACTCCATGAATGTCCCCAGCCCTGAGTTGTTACTTTATCTTGTCTTCATCAGTGAGCAGTGTAAGGTCTCAGTCAGGGCCCCATTCAGGGTGCAGTAGTCTTCTCTGCAGCTTTTGTAGTACAGTTTTAAAAGTCCTTTAAGAAAATATTTAAGTCATAAACTATAATATTTCAGTCTCTGACAGCTGTCTCTCCAATATTCCCTCCTCACCGTTAGACTGAGGATGGGCAAGACCTAGGGAGGCAGCACAGCCAGGACAGCTGACCCAAACTGACCAAATGGATATTCCATAACATGTGGCATCTGCTTAGTAATGAGAGCTGAGAGAAGGAGGGGATGTGGGCTTGTGTGCATTCATTATTATGATGCCTTCTGAAGCAACAGCTATGTGTGCTGAAGCCCTGCTTCCCAGGAGCTGGCTAGATATCACCTGCTGCTGGGAAGTAGAGAATATTTTTCTTCCTCTGTTTCTACACAAGGTCTTTGCTTTTGATTTATTAAACTGTCCTCATCTTGAACCATGAAGGTTTTTTCCATCTCATTTTGTCCTCATCCTGTCCTGCTGAGTATGGGAATGATAGAGTGGCTTGGTGGGCACCTGGTGGCCAGACAAGGTCAACCCACCACAGTGGAGCAGTTTCAAAATTAGGTAATGTTTGCTATTTTAAAGCTCTCTCCGGAGCAGACAAGGGAAGAGAAGAGTTGTCAAAAAACTCGAGGTTGGACTAGACAAACAAAAACAGATTCCTGGAAAAAGGAAGGTTGCTTCATTAATAATGTTGGATGAGGTAAATATTGCAGTTTCCTGAATAGATGCTATGATATAGCTTTGGATCACATGGTTTTCATGCAAAGAAGGAAAGACTGCAGAGCAGTACTGAGGTGAACAGGTATGGATGTAAACCAGACTGAACCACCTGGTCTTTAGACTAAGAAACATTATTCTTCTCTTTTTTAAAAACTGGGGGTGCAAGCAAAAACTTTGCATCAAGTTTGCAGTTTGTAGTAGTAGTGAAGTGCATAAGGTTTATCTCAACCATCAGTGGTCTTAGTGAATAATAATATGGCAAGTAAAATAACAAAAAACCTCAAATGGAAATGTCAGTTGATATTTTCTACCAGATTATTATTGGTGGCATTTTATTGTCATTTTTGTTTCTGGACACTTTCCACATGTTTTGAAGGTAAATGATCAAATATTTCTGATGGAGAAATGATTAATGAACAAGTATAAGCATTTAATTTTATTTGTTTTAACAGTAAAAAAATGCAGAAAACCCAAAAAGGGTTGTCTGTTAACATATTTCTCTACCTATTTTCAGTCATTGATGGAAAATCTTCCAAATCAATTTGAATTCCTTGTGGTATACAGAAACTAGAGGATGAAATATGTTACTATTTCATGTATATAATGCTTTGCTGAAGTTGAAATTCTGGGTTTTTTTGAAAGTCCAATTTTTTTTATATAAATATTATTTCACTGGGGCAATGTTTTCTTCTATGACAGCTTCCAAATAAAGATGAAAAACTGTCTTCTCATCTTGATGTAAAATATTGATGAACCTGGTTTCAAAAAGAACCCTAGGAAAACAATTTTTCTGCTTTAAATTCTGATGATGATATTTCTTCAATATTGTGGGGAAAAAAAATTGAAAATACTCCTGAGTAGTCTTAAGATGTCAGATATATGTTCATTGACTCTCTTTGGCGTAAGCAATACAAATGCCACTGTTTTTATCAACCTAGGAGTACTTTGAATATTGTATCTGAATGTTCATTTGACTTTGAAAAAACCCAAAAAAAACCAAAAAACCCCAAAAAACCCCAGAAAACAAACCTTCTTTCCTACTACTTGAGCTCTTTCCTGTTACTTACTAATGGGTTGTATAATTTTTTTTTTCTTGATGCTAGCATTAAATTTCATATACATTTCAAACTTATTGTCCAAAACCTGACTATGGAATTACAGATTCACACACACTTTCTGAAGCATGGATATTCTGTTTTTTCAGCAGACAAGGGTTGTGCTTGATGAAAAAATATACCAGACAAAAGTAAGCAACTTGTTCCAAAAAAACCAACCCTTTGTCAATTACAGAAGTGATGATTCTCATCAGATATATGGTAATAATTTCTTATCAGTGATTTGTGCCTGACACCAAAGCTGTCAAATTAGATGGGAAACTTTCCAATGGTTAGCTTGCATTCAGTCTTGATCAGCAAGTCAGGCAGTAAAGGTAATTGTACCTGCTCTAAACTCCAAACTCTTTTAGAGATAGCATGCCTATCCCTTATTTACCTCTACAGGCACAGAGGAAACCAGGAATGGAGGATTGGATAAGTATTCTGAACACTTTGTTGCTAGATGTCATAGTGGCCTTGAGAACAATGTGCAGCTTTCAAAGGCAGTTGACTCTTTTGTCCTAATATTTGATGATTTGGTGGCAGGGTTCCTTAAACCAATATTAAGCTGTCCAAGAAAGAAAATACCTCTGGGGCAGAAAACTGGTAATGAAAATATAGCAATGTACTATTATATACAAATCAAATCACAGAGCAAGTGACAAAAATAAGGAAGGATATGATTTAGTTTACTGATTTGTCCTGGTCTTTAAAAGATTTTCAGTGATCACATAGTCTGTATAATCGAGATCTTATTTCGGTTTGGGCTTTAGGCACTTTGGATATTAAAGTATAATTTTGGCCCTGCAAACACTCTAATGTGACTATTGCTAACTATCTTCAAAATCATATTGAAATTTCTCAGTGGCATATCTGAATGAACTGTATTATCATCTTTCTTCCTATAATATCTCTAAATAACACTGAGTACGATTAGAGTCTTTTACTAAACTAAAAGCCCATATCAGCCTGAACTAATGTTCGTGTGGCAAACTGGTTTACTCAATTACAAGGCTCTGAGTCTTTATAGCTTTTCCAAAGTGTTTCCTCTGATTGCTTTCTCACTTTTCCAAACTGCAGATAGAAATAGTTCACACAAAGTTTGCTTTCAGCTTTCATGGTACTTAAAACGTCAGAACTTTTAGACTGTGTCTAGATTCACTTTGCTATAAAGTATATATGCAACAAAGAAAATTAACTCTAGTCAGTCCTCACTGACTGTCTTGGGTGGAATCAAAGGTAAGCAGATCATGATGATAAGCTGAATTGTAAAAACAGTATGGGGAAAATAATCTCAATGTAAGCTTTAAGAGAAAAGAAAACACCATCTTATATGAAGCACTGTAAAAGAGAGAGCCAAATGAGTAAAGTAATGTTTGCATGATGTACTAGAGGCACACCTGTAATGTTCTTGGAGGTTAAACAAAGGTTGGATTAGATATGAGGTTCTCTTCAGTTACCAGACTGTTCTGTCAAAAACATCTCTGCTGAAATGAGTATTGGACTGGAAATTAAGCAAGTTGCTACTTCACCTAAGGCAAGCTATCTAAATTAGAAAAGATTTAACCAAAATAACATAGACTCTAGGGATATTTTTAATTCATATTTCATCTTACTTGATAAAATAGAAGTCTTATAAGAAGTGAATACAGTCAATGAAAGTTGAAAAGTGTAAGCACGGAGGAATGAACCCAGGTTTTATTTGAAGATGAAGATTTAAACCAAGGGTGCATTTTGAGAAAAAAAAAAAAAATAAAACAAACATTAGAGAAGTCCCAAGTGACAAAGGTAGAGCCAGTGGCTGGTTTTTGAAAATTATGAAATTTTATGTCCTTTCTATCTCTTCATTCTTACTGAGACAATCAAATCAGAAAGATTTTATTTCACAGATGATGGATTTGACTGCAATTCTATTTTCTTATGGGTAATTTAATATATTTTTGAATCACTTTAGCGCCTCTAAAGTCCTGTCAGAAAATTGCCTTTTCTCCTTCCCAAAGTGTTCTGATTCACTTGTTCTAATTCAGCACCAGATATTTATTATATTTTTGTATTTGTACCCAGGAAATTTTTTATGGCAAATTAGGTACAATTATAAGATGCAAATGTAATTTAGGGATAAATGTCTAAAAGGATTAAGGAACATCATCATCTCAATGTCATAAATAAAAGGTTATTTCAGTATTCTCTTCCACTCTTGATCTTGTCCATCTGCTTCATTTCAGAACGGTAACTGATTAACATTTTAATCCTTGTTGACTTTATATTCTCAAGGTGTTTTGGCCTCAAACTATTTTCTTCATAAAAAGACAGAGGCAAATTTAACATTGATACCTTTGTATTTGGCACTGCATTTTCCTGAGAGACATTTTTTTAAAAAAAGTCCTGCTTTTATTTGATTTTGTTCCATATTATTTTCCCAATAAAAATCACGCAACTGTAAAACAAAAAATTCACCTTTCAGAACCAGGGAACTTTTGAAGTGTTTGCCATGTAATTTTTTCTGACCAACTGTGATTTTTACGTGATAGAGTAGATAAAATAAGCAAAGTAAAATAGCATATATTTTCTTATATTCATATGAAATTAGTATTAAGTTCTTAAAAGAAGTTTTGCTTCTTTTCTTATTGCTTGTTGTTTTGAAATCAGTGACCACTTAATAGGTATTTCAGATGAGGAGCTGTAAAATTTAACAAAATGGACTACTCTATTTGGTCACTGACATCCATATTAACTTAAGTTTGACAATTAGCTAATAATAGAAATATTTTCTCTACATATAAACAACACTATTTTATTGATATTCAATTTTAAATTTTAAATTCTGATCATAATTATAATTGTTTGTTCCAAAGTGAGACGTCTTTGATCCAGTATTGAAATACATGCTTTATGCAGTACCAAACAATGAAACCAATCACGTGCTTTTAAACAAGTCTACTGGAAGATAAGATGCTCTTTTATGTCTAATCAGAGTTTTAGCTGCCTTTCCCCATGGAAATTTTACCTGACTTTATTAAGTTTATAAGACGACAGGGAGTTAAGTGTGGAAATCTTGATATCAAGATGACTTCATGTGCTTGTTTTTACAGCAAGAAGATATACAGAAGTTCAACCCCACATATGATCTGCATTTTCAGCATTAAACTTCCCTGGAAATAAAGCTAATATTTGGACAAAACCATGACAGCTATACTTTTCCCAGAGTGGAGGGAAGAAGAAGACCTTTTATATACCTAAGGGACTTTTGAGAAGTGATATATAACAGAACAGAAAATTTTACATATTCTTGTATGGCATGTAGTGGTCACTACTCTGAGTCCTTTATATAGTCAGTTTCTTCATGTATCTCCTATTACAGACTACATTTTCATAAAGACTGGTCATCTGAAATTTGCAAAGCTATCACCACATGGAATCAACTGAATGTAAATCTAAGAAAGTAAAGGAATAATATACCTTAGAATCCTCATTATCATGTTTTGTAGTCTTATTTGCTGATCTTTACCATTTACTGTAATGTGATGGGCCATGAAGGTGTTAGCCAGAGTTTTAAGGAGAATCTACCAAGAAATTTCCCATATAATGTACCATTCAAACCACATCAGGATGTTCCAAATTCAAGAAAGATGGATTTTTATTATGATAGAAACTAGATTACTGAAATACGTGGAAATAAAAAGGTCCAAGTCATTAAAAGAAAACAATTCTTTTCCTTGACATTGTATCATTATGGATGGATTTGTGTCTCTTAAAAGCTGTCAACAAAAAAAATTAGTAGCCTGCTTTTGAAATGTAAATGCTTTAGGGATACTGTGAAGCATCCCCCAGTTTTTATTGTTGTCACTGAACTAAATTTATGTTCAGAAAAAAATGTAACATATATGAGATGATGCAATAAATATTTTTGTGAGAGAGAGCTGGTTTTGGTTTATATTAGTGACAACAAGTAAGTTCAAACTTACTTTTTTTCCTAAAATAGCTCCATTGTTACCATTCTCTGTAGCTCCATAGTAGGATGCTGCTTCCAGTTTACTTCAGGGTGAATGGCACATCATGCCAGATTAAAACATATCCTCTTGAGAGCAGTCTTTGGGGGCTATAAATCCGGTCAAAACCCTGTTAAACTAGGCATTGTAGACAGATCAAGTGAACCTGTTTACTCTAAAGTCTAGAGATAACACAAATAATATAGACACTGAGAAAAATACGGCGGAATTAAATTAATGTGTTTTACCTACTTAAAAGTGATGTATCTCTGTGTTATTACATATTTCTCCCAAACATACTGTGCAATGAAAAAAACAGTATCAGCAGGTGCTTTTGCTTTGTCATGTCAATTTAAGTTTCCTTCTCTACCAGTTTAAGAAACCTAAGAATCTGATCAGAATGGCAGCATTAGATAACAGAAAGGTAACTTCAGAAAGTCAATGATAATAACATACTGGTATCTATTGGTAACAAGTGCCTTGACAGTTTACACTAAGGTGGAAAAACAGGGGGTTTGACAGTATTTAACAACCAGGATACAACATACCGGCTAGTCAGTGGTCTTATTCTCAAAGCTCAGGAACCCTGGCACAACCTAGTGGATGACTGTTTTCTTTCAGATGCAATTTCTCTGTTTCATTCTGTTCTGCAGGGAAGTTACTCTTTATTTTGACCAGTGTTTTCCTCAAATGGAGATAATTATGGGCCTACAAAGTTCATGAAATGAAGTATAGCCAAAGAAAGAGAACAAAGTGATCAGGCCTGTAAGCCTTGCCACTTCATGCCTCAGAAAACTCCAGGACTCAAATGTTAGGAAATAAAAAGTCACGACTTCAGGTTACATTTCTCAAACAAAGCTAGTGAGCTTCCTCTACAATCTGATAAAAACGTTGTCTATAATAAAGGGATTTATATCAATAAATCTTGCAGCCCTGGCACACCTCGATGCTTGCTGTGCTTCTGGTGCTTACAGATTTTTCTGTCACCTAAAACAGATTTTATATAATTTTTACAAACATCAGATTTTTAAAAATCATGTTCTTAGCAACCTCTTCCTATCCCCACACAGTTTTAAAGGGGCCTCCATAGCATGCTGGTGATTCTTGGTTCGACTCATATGAGGCCCTTTGATCTCTCATAGCAGCTAATTCTTCCAGTGCCATTTCCCAGAGCAGTGGCATGTCTCACTGGTAAGGACAAATCATAGTGGCTAAAGAAAAATGCCAATATACCAAAGTCAAACATTTACAATAAATACTTTTATTAGCTTATTATGAAGTTCTATACTCTGTGAGAAAATGGAAATTGGTGGATTTTAATTTCAATTACTTTAAGATACTTCTTTGGGGCTGTGACCACTGTTTCATTTTCTAGTTTTCTGATATCATCAAAGGATAGACACTGTAATTCTAACATACTTGAATAACATGATTTTGAATCACTGCTGTGTACTTGCATTCTCAGCCTTACCCTAGTAAGAAGGTAGTTTAGGAGCTGTTTCTTCTACATTCAGTCCTTCTGTGACTATGAGCATAGTGCCAGTTAGACTTACTTCACAGCACTGCATCATTCTCAAAAGTTTGCCTTATAACAAACATCTCTGTGAGGCAGATTTGCACATATTTTGTGGTTCCAAAAATATATGTTTTTCAGCATCTTGTGAGTTAGAAGAGATCACCTGATTAAAGAGTACCTTTATGCATTGAATGAAACCACTTAAAATCACATGTGCTGCTGAACATCTATGGGGGAGCGAGGGAGGCAAATTTAAAAGCTTATGCACTGCCCTGCACTGACCCTACAGTACTATTTGCTTAACCACTGAGGGCATTGCATTTTCAGCTAATGACAGCAAAAAGGTGGTACTCAAAACTCCATCACTGGCTACTTGCATGTTACTTGAGTACTTTCAAAGTTTTAGAGAATAAAATGAAAAAATAAATGATGGTACCAGTATAATCAGAGTTCTCAGAAGCTTCTCATCAGATGGACTAAAAGTTGAACTTATAAAAAATTGATTTATCTACTCAAAAAGGCTTTCATTGCTCCAAAAGAAATATTTCATATAGGAGAGGGAGCAATATAGTGCAGGAAAAAGGAAAAATCTAATTTTGGGTGATTTGGGGCATCAAAGTGAGTTTTTCTGTTTTATAAAGGTGTTTATTTGACTCTGTATATTAATTCAGTTATCATCTTGCAGCATTACTTCCTCTTACCTAGTGTTTTGTGAAATTTCAGTTCTATAGTAAGGGTTTGAAATAAGTGCTTGCTGTGTAGCACAATTCCAACATTTTCTGAAAGAAAAAAACAATGGGAAATGTAAGATTTTAAGAAAAAGCCTGTAAACTGCAAGCTATACACTGTGCATGCTCATTGATTTTCAAGTATGATAGACATGGTGATTTCCAAAGATTTGAATATAATGATGTTATCATATGCATGACATTACTCTAATTTTTTTTCCTTCTATTCCTAAACAACTGACAGTATCGTTTATTTAAAAGTCACTCTTGGTTAAATTCAATAAACCTAATGAGACATATGACCTGTCCTAAAGGTGTCTTGCTAGAGACCTCTCAAAGGACTGAAAACTGGAGACGTGTTTCCTAACAGGAGCTTCCTTTCTGAGAACATGTGATTCCCCCTTTACTGGGGAAAGAAAGGTGAAATGGGGCCACTTGAGCTTGCCATGGGTGTGGCTGGTAATTTCACTGACATGTTTCAAATGCATATAGTGACAGACTAAATTGACCCTGCATAGCATTTTTATTCATCCTGGTGTGAGAAGTTAATAGCACTAATTATGAATTATTTGAAATTATAATATTAAGAGAACTCATTTAAAACACTGGGAAAAAATGAATTAAGATAGTAATATATGCAGGTAAAAGAGTGCTTGCCATTCTGAGAAGTGTGATTTTTTCTTAAAGAAATCACCAGGTCTGCAGATATGGTGCAATACACTTTCAGTAGTGAAGACTGAGGATATTTAGATCACTGTACTCCCTCAATGTGGATAATCTGTCTTCAATTAAGCCTCCTTGGAATGATCAGCAGAAAGTTAAGAAAATTCTTACATATTCTTGCAAACAGTAAAATTAACTTGCTTCAGTCCTTCAGTATCGGGATGATATTAAACTTTTCACATGTCAATAGTGTCATGGAGTGAAGTTAGTACATGCTATTGGATAACACTTTCAAGTCAACCAAAGAGCTTTTCCAAACAAAGATTTTGAAGATAGTATTTATTGTCCTCCTAATGAAACACAGAATAAAAAAAATTAGGATGATTAAACCATATGATCTCGCCAAACTTTTTCAGGCCTACGAAGAGCAAGTGTATGGATAAGTCTGAGCTACAGATAATGCACCATTCTGTCATTGTATGGGTTTAGAGAGACCAAATGTTCAACTGGAAACTTCACAAAGATCACAGACACTGGTTGTGGGGATAGTCTGTAGTTTGGACAGGCCAGACGACTGCATTTTCATGCCTTCAATTTGTTAAAGCCAGCCCAGCTGCTTACTCTGGTGTAATACTTTTAGAGGAAACCACCATGAAAAGGAAGTTCACCTACTTCCTATAATAAGCACAGGAGACTGAAGCCATGAACAGTTGACCTTTCAAAGGATGACTGCACAAGCTAATGAAGCACTTGGCACAAAGTGCACATTGATTTCAAGGTATTTGCAGCTATTATTCCTGTGAGGAAATGGGAAAACAGAAGCTACTATAGACCAAACTTGCACTATTTCATGTCTGGAAAAGTTAACTTTTCCCATTTTTTCTATCCCTCAAAATTGAGGAAAATTCCCGTGCATGTAGATGCATTAATATACGCATCTGTATATACTGTCAAGGAAATTACGTGTTTAAAAGAAACCCAAAACACCTCCTAAAAAGTAATGTCTAAGAAGACAACATCTTAGGCAGGTGCAAAAAGTGACCTAGAGTGGTCACTGCTGAGTTGCTTAGTAGCTCTGAAGCTACTCCTCCACACCATATTCTTGCCTCAAGTGCCCTTCTTCAGGGAACCTGCAGCCATCCTGTTGTATTCCCACTGCAGCAGAAAGAGTGTTTAACTTCAAGCCTCAGGTACATACAACCATGAGACAACTGGCTATATGGTACAATAAACTGAGTGAAAACCAAGCAGTAAAGTCATGAGGCTTAAATAAAGTTATTTTGATACACATCAGTCATTTCGCCTGACATTTTTAAACTAAGGCTGGCTAAAAAAAGATTGGTAGTCTTTCAGACTCACTATAAAAAATTGGTTCAACTGAACTCAAGTTATTTATTTAATATATTGAGATGGGAAAATGTGAAAAATAAAAGTTTAATTTGGGAATTAAGGAAATGCCTTGTCTTTTAATTTTTAAATCAAGTTAAACAAAAAATTTACCTATGGCTTGTCTTGCACTATTTTAAGTTTCTCATTTTTATGCCTCAAATATTTACACCAGTTTAGAAAAGTTATCATAAATCACTTGAACTTATGATAGTATGGACATGCTACTGTTCCTCTTATTCAGGTACTTGTTGCCTCACTTTTGTGTTCTTGAGCCACCTGGAATAATTTTTCAACCACTCAACTTGTGATTACCGTCCTTGTTACAGCTTCAGTGTTCCTCTCTGAAGTGTACAAATTGGCAAAATTGTAATCTGAAATCTATGTCCAGCAGTGCCTCTCCCTTTTTCCTTTTACACTGTAAAGTACTTACAATTCACCACACATAGTTGTGGTGTATCAAAGCTAATTTAGTAGTGAATTAATTATTATCTGTCAGGACTACTCACATGCTTAAGATCTAAGTACTTGCTTAACTTGGCTAACTTGACTTAAAATATAACACTGTCTTTTCTGTACTGACATTAAAAAAAAAGTTTAATGAAGTTCAGACTGTTCAAAATTGAACTTTCAGAAGCTCTATTTGTAAAAAAAATTTTAAAGTACCTTGCTAAAACCTCAGGGTTAATCCAAACATTTTTTGATGACTAAAAAAATTAATCTAGTAAATCTTGGTTTAGCTATGTCCAGAATTAGATTGTACAAAGACAATTATGCAGGCTCACAATCAGATACCTGTGGGCCATCTTAGTTATTACAACAATCAATTGGTTTATTTGCACATTTCTTTTTTTATTACCTTCTGCAACTCACTTTTAAACAAGATTATTAAACATTTATTCTCCAAGATACAAATGCTGTTGACACTTTACTGTGCCATAAATCGAGTCTCTCCTGATGGGAGAGAATTTGCTGAAAGTCCTTGCAAGGAGTTTAAAAGATAAAGCGAGACGTCTTCTGTAGTTTCAATGCTTCCAGATAGTTGTTTATTAAGTCTTATCAGAGAAACTGAGCCACTAGCGTGACCCAGGTACAGCATGGAAGGAGGAAAAGTAGGAGTGAGAGCAATGATCAAGATTTACACAGCCTTTTAAAGATATTTTAACCAATAGTTACTAAAAACGAACATTATTTTCACTTTCTTACCAATTATTCAGTAACACGACTAGGAACTGCAGAATTTTCTATCCAATCATTCCAAACTACTTTTACTGCAGAATATGGAGTAGTAGAAGAAGAAGAAGGTCTAGAGAGCAACAACAATCCTCCATTTTGATATTTTTTACTCTTATCTATTTACTATAAAGAGAAGCCTAAAACCTCTAAATTTTTCACCCTTTGACAATCTTACATAGTGGTCTATCACCTAATTCACACCACTGTATTTTCTAGTTCTTGTCTGGCTGTTGGTAATTTTTTCCAAGGTTTAAAGCTATACCAGTGTTGTCCAGGGGGGTAAAAACCCTTAAAAACAGGCAGAGAAATAGTCTCGGCTCTCTGGGTTCCTACATGCTGTATTCAAGAACTCCATGTACATTGCATGTGCATATATAATGACAAAAAAGATTTCCACAAATTAAATGCTGGAAAGACAAGCTATAATTTTGGAGCTGTAAATTAATCTTATTAAAATGTACAGGAATTTAATTTGTGTAAACTATTACTCATAACTTTACTTACAATAAGAGAGGGTATGAGCAAGAGATAGTGCTGCTTAGGCTTTCACCTCTCTTTATTGTTTAATTTATGTGTCTATCTCTACAATGATATTCAATTATATTTTTTTTAACACTGAAAAAAGGTGTGTGATATATTAGAATTATCTTAAAATCTAGATGATACAATCATATTTATTAAGAGAGCTTCAGAATAATAGGGGTCAGACAGCATCTTCTCAGAACTTTAAAGAATATTTTCTAATTTGCATAAGTGTAAATTGAAGCTACGCCCCAAGTATGAGATACATAGTCTTGTTACAAGAAACCACTCCTCAAATTTATCCATCCTGCTTTTTGTGCCTATATTTTTCAGCAATTCTAGTTGAGAGAAAAATAGCCGATTAATTTAAATTTAGACAGATTATGTTTCACAACACAGAAGAAATCGTTTATTAGCAATTCTAATCAAAGACTTATGAAACTCCCCATATCTTTCATCCCTGACTGATTCTTCAAGTCTTGTTTTCACTTGTGTTTTGGCAGCTCTTTCTGTCTTTTTCTTGATGAATTAATCTGCTAGTTTCACTTTGCCCTCCACATATCCTATTGAATGTGTTTTTTGGTCCTTTCTCCTCAACTTGTCATATTCTAAGTCTTGCTTTCAAAGTTTCTAGCCACTGAACATATTTTAATTGAATAAATGACATAAACACTGTGTGTGCGTGTGTCTGCATCTGTGTCTGTGTCTGTATGTCTGTGTGTGCTGCAGCATCTGATTTTTGCAAAACCATTCCTTAGCTCCCCAACTTAAAAGTTGAGTCCACAGCTTCTGTAAATCAATGCTAAGGCTAAGTAGCTAAGTAGCTAAGTGACTCTATCACCTCTTGATACTTTCTAAGTCCAACTTTCTGGCTGTATTACTCTATTTTTTAGTAATATAACTTAACTACATAAAGAACTTCTGCAGTTCTATCAGAAAACTATAAACAGCAGCAGAAAAAAATTCAGAAAACAACCAAAACCACAGGGCTATGCAAAAAAGAAAAATAATTCTGTAATTCATGGCTTGTGCATACCATCTCCAAGAAGAGATTTTTTTGTTACAAGCTGCCAAGAAAGTTTATGTAAGAGCCTTGCAGTCATGTTCACAGTTTGCAAGTCAATCTGATAAGGCAGAAAAGAGCAAAAAATTTTAAAACATCAAGAAATAACTCATGGAAAAGTGGATAAAGTTAGGCTATACTTAAAGTATACATTGAGACCGATCTCATGTATGAACACACCTCAGGCTCAGTAGTGTAGTATGTCATTACAGAAATGACTAAAATCATAGTAGTAGTAATAATAATAATAATAATAATAATAACAACATTTAGAAAGAGTGCAGATTGTCTATAGATCCTGAGCATCTCTGAAAAGACTGCCTTCTCTGTATGAAAATCAGCCACTGCACCATGGTAGTAAAAAGATTAATTTCTTAATATGGTTGATAACTACTACTTCAAGTAGTCATATATTAAAGTAGATTTAATTATATGGAAAGCACTGAATTGGTGTGGAAGATCATGACAGCCAGAATAATACACCAGAAAAAACCTTCAGAATTTTCCCCTTTTGTAAATTATGTCTCACACTTATCTTTGAACCTGATTTGAAATAATTATTTTGGGTGTTGAAATATTGAAGATATAAATTACTATTTTCTAGAACTATCTAGTTACAATGAGGAACTTTTCACTGACTTAAGTAGAACCACCTAGCTGATCCTTCATTCCACTTGTTGATGTTTGTCTGTGTCTCCTGATGTAGTGGTTATAGGATTATCCAAATACCTGTGGTTTTAAAGGGAGCCCTGAAGCCTAACTGAAATTTATAATCGTACCAAAGCAGAAGGAAAAAAGCTGCTTGAAGTCTAAAGAATTTGTAGAAGCAAGTCATCTAATGCAACTGAACAGATAAACCATATTAAAAAAATTAGTAGTAGTAGAGAAAGACAATAGAATAGTGTTGAGTGGCTCTATTTTTAAACTTTAATATATAAAGGCCAAAAAAGTGTGCTATGATAAAGAAATTGCCACTTCTCTTCAGATAGAAGGAACAGGAACTCATAGGTTAGAGTCACCTATGTCAGAGATGCCTTTGGAAAAAGGCCTGGAAGTAGCAGTCTTTTGAGAGTATTCCTAGAACACCTTTTGTGATTGTCTTTTCACTAATCCCATATGTGTGAACATTTAGAATGTTACACATCATTAGCAATAATGAGAGCATAAGAGAAGTTTTATAGATATGAATATTCTAACATGCCTGTTCTCTATTGACAGATTTAGATTAAAATTGTTCATTGAAAATTTGTTTATTTGAGAATTACATTTTCCAGATTAGGTAGTGGAGTTTGACACACCACAGAACTTTTACAAACCTGCAATAATTAAAATGGGGAGCACAAATGAGAACTTTGAGACGACATATTTTGTGAGTGATAGTCTTCCTGTCCAAGAAATTATCAAATCAGATTATCCTCCTTCTCCAGAGACCTCTCAAATGGATTTGTTACCTATGGTTAATAAATCTTGATTAGTTTTTCTATCATTTAAAATAGTTTCAACACTTCCAATTAACTCAATGATCAATTAGTGTCTGTTCAGGATGCCCCTTAAATCTATTTTATCTCTAGTTTGAGCCTTGTGAAAATCATCTCTGCAAGACAGTAAAAAATTTCTCTCAGTCTATTGCACATCACTCTAAGAGTCTGAGACATGACGTGAAATAGAACACCACTACATGCACTCTAAAGGTTTCACATTCTGCCAGAATGCTTTGCTGATTCAAATGTTCACCTAATCAAGCTTCAGGGCTGATCAATGAGCCCTTGTGCACTTTTAAGTATTCTGCAAATTAAGGATTACACTGAGAACGTTGTTTTATGATTAAGAGACTAATATTAATTTCTATTAATTTTGCTCATAATTTTACTTCACTTAGCCACAACTGAAGAGGGAAAAATTCATTTAAATGGGGGAGACCTCAAATCTAAATTTTTAAATGTCTTGATCCAGCTATAGGAGGTTCAATTTCAATACATTTCTTGGAAAAACCCTGGTGCATTTTTATATTATTTTAAAAAGCTTTTAAAATTTTAAAATTTTTGGCTACGTAATCAGATTGAAAGAATTTCAGGAATGGACCCCTCCAACTCTCTATTCCTAATTGTTTTATGCCCCATAGAATCACCTGGTTCCTCTACTCTCATTACAAGATAAAAACAGCTGAGGAACTGCAAGCTAATTTTTTTTTGTGAGCAAAAGGATGCTTTTTATCTGCTTGCAGAGAGATACATTTTTTCAGTGTACCTCAGCTCCTAAGTTATCTGCAGATAAGTGAGATGTATCTTTCTGGGGCAATGTGTCACACCTACCCTAATTGCCTCCTGACAGGCAAATGGGTTTAGTACATACTGAAATCAGATATTGAGTTCTAGAAATTTTAATTTAAACTTTTAAAAGAAAAATGAGAGGCACAGAGAGGTCTCTCAAAGTTGGTATTTGACAAATAATAGGGATGGAAAGCAGTTTGAAATGAAGACATATTAATGTAGAGGTTTGCATGTATATTCATATGCCTAAGCTTCCATTAATAGAGATCTACTGAACTAAAATCACAGAAAAAATTAATCCACAGCCCAGTGAATATGCAGGGATTAGTTACCTAAATTCTTTCATGACTTTACTGGCTGTATTGTTCAGGATGTGGATTGTGTAGCCTGAACCCAGGTTTCCAGCTCTAGTGCCATCTTGGATACCCTAGGATGCTGGTTCCCTTGAGGAGGCCAGCGCTGGCAAGCCACAAGACCTAAAGAGGGATGTTCCTAAGACCTAAAGAGGTGGCAGGTGGAAGTTCAATTTCTAGTGCTCCTCAGACAATATTGAATGCCTATGCCTAGGTAACTGCACCAAGCCTTAGACTTCTACAAACTTTAAGGTAAATTAGACATCAGCTCACATTGAAAACACTTTATTTTAGGTGACTTAAGCTGGGAGGGAATTCCTAGCCATGTCTGTAACATGAAGCATTTCCTAAGAGATAGACTCTGATCCACTGCAACTGAAAAACCTTTTACTCTATGGAGAAGTGTTTAAAGCAATGCTTTAAGAGCTGAAATGCTTATGCTAACCAGGCATGTTATGGGACAATATGCTATTTTCTCCTGAAGGAATATGTGAAGTAAAGCTGTGTGTGAGAAACATACATTACTGTAAAAAAAGAAAAAGAAATGTGTTTCTCACAAACCATGCATATGTATAATTTTTAAGCTTAGTTTTACTTTTATGAAATCTTAAGTAAGACAGAAGGGAAGGGACAAGAGTCATGCAAAGTAAATAAAACCAAAAATAAATCCCAAAAGCTTTGACTTTTTGCCATAACAAAATTTTGCTGTCAAGATTATGTAAGAAAGAAAAAGAAAAGTAAGATTAAATATTATTTCTTTTGCATAAGCTCTGAGAGCATACTGCATATGGTTTCATGAGAGCATTTTTCACTCTGAGGCTTAAAACCTACATGTGTCACTTTCCTGTCTGCCCTCTCTCTAGCATCTGTAAGCAGGACCAATGACCAAGATAAGCACATCCGTTTTGATCCTGATAGAGATGGATACCATTCATTTAATGATGGCCCTGGATCTTCAAGCCAATTGCCCACTTATGTTGTTGGAGTAGTTAAGTGCAAAAGAACTTTTCTTGATACTATTTTCTTTATATTACCTACAAAACTTGTATGTGTGGAAAATATCAAGAGTTTCCTATAATAATCCACTTTGGACTTCGAAGGAAGTAAGCTTTCTCTTAGCATCTGTAACTGCTGTGTCTTGCTTACATGGCAAAACTAAATTGGCAAGAAATATTAAAAAAGGTACAACAAGAAATATCTGGACAAATCAAAATCCCAAAATCCCAATGTCTCTTCCCTTGGGAGGCGTTCTAAATACGAATGAAGATGTGACAGATAAACAAATAGTTTTGCAGCTGTAATATACATATAGCTTGGAAGAGACATAATGACCCTCAGTAAAATCTGTATTTTTACCTTATGGGAAAGTGAAAATGAAGTCAGATTTGGTTTGGAGAATGTCGAATAAAAACCATTGTGACTGATTAGCTTCACAAGAACCTACATACTTCCGTTTCAACCTGCCTGATTTTGCTAAATTGCAAAAATTACCTTAAAAAAATCTTCGTATAATTCTCCTTTTTTTTTTCTGAAATGGGATCTTTCAGTTAAATCCCAAGCTTTAGATATTTTTAGAAGATTTTTTTGCTGTATTTCTTCAAGCAATTGACAGCTCAATTAAGCAACATGATTATAAATACTCAGGAGTGAAGCATATCACTCAGTCTGTCTATAAAACATAAGTGAACCCATGGAAAAAAACAAAAGCAGTGAGAAAATAATTCACCCTTTTAATTTTAATACATAATTTAATCGTTAATGACTTGTGTGTGTGGCTTAGAAAAAGACATTTCATTGATTCCAATTTGGAGAAATAATTTTCGGCTTCTCTTATTCCATAGAAACTGACTGTTTGGGAAACAAATTCAAATTATCTAGCTAGAAAATTATAAAAAATATCCCTCAGGTCACTATGACTATGTTTTCAGTCCACTGTTATAATCTATGCCAAGTGGTGCATAGAAAAATATATCTTTAAATGAATGAACAGTGTAATTCACCTTTACCCAAGCAGTCTTCAAAAAACAGAGACATTTGGTCTGGGCAGTAAAACAGTCTCTTTCAAGCCATTATTGATGGGGCTTGAATGTCATTTGATCAGAACACTTTTTCTGTCTGCTAAAACATTTTTCCTCCCTTTGTGTCAGCTTGCTTAATAGTCAGACCTCAACAAATTTTGCCATAGACAAAACTTATGCAACAGTTCCTTTTACAAAGAGATATGAATGTGAAGGATTCTATTACCCCTCTGTGTTAGTTACCCTTCTGTTGAAAGTGATACCTTTCAGCTCACCAGGAAATGTGCATTTAGATTTCTCAGTATTGTGTAATCAGCTCATCAGTACAAGGAGCAGCCTGTGCAGCTGTGTTCAGGTGCCACTGCAGAGTGACCTGTACTTCCCTTGCCAACCAGAACAATGGGGAGAGAAAACAGATAACAGGCAGAATAGTGCAGATAATGGAGGTAAAGAATTGCAGAGGCAATTGGTTTTGGCAATGGTAATCTTTTCCCTCGATGCAGCAGCCAAAATATAGCTAAAATTTTCCACCACCTTGTCATAAGTTCCATGGAAAGTGATGTCTGAGCTCTCAGTACAGAGCATAGTGTGAGCCTTTCCAGATTTCTCTGAAACCAACAGAGGCTGTTTCATTTACACTTATATTGCAGTCATCTCAGTGAAAAAATATTTATAGAATAAATTTAAGCAATGCTCAAAACTACTGTAGATAATCAATGTAAATACAGGAACTTGTTATTCAAAAGAGAAAAAAATTAGTAAATTTTTCAAAGCATTTTGTGACATGAAACCACTCCTTAAAATCAAATATACACATTTCTAAAAACACTTCCATTTTTCTACTGCTCAGCATCAGTATCTAACACATAGGATAATGATATATCATAGTGAATTTGAGTATGTAATGCTTATAGTAGGCATGGAACTTCTTCTAGGCATGGAAAGTAGCCGTACTTTCCATGAAGTACCATGAAGCACTTTCCTCATACTTTACATTTGAATCTGGCTCTATAGAAAGACTAGCATAAATAAGTCTGAAGCCATTCTTCAGAAAAGCAAACATAATCCTGTACTAATATATGTCACAGAATCCCAGAATCTGAGAATATATAAGGTTGGAAAGGACCACTGTGGGTCATCTGGTCCAACCTCCCTGCTCAAGCAGGGTCATCCTGGAGTGCATGGCACAGGATTGCATCCAGATTCTTCTCAAATATCTCCAGTGAGGGAGACTCCACAACCTCTCTGGGCAATCTCCTTCCATGAATGGTCACCTGCACAGTAAAGAAGTTCTTCCTCGTATTCAGGTGGAACTTCCTGTGCATGTCCAATTGTTAGATCAATATTGAGACTTGTAACAGATATCACTTTTTTGAACATTGATCATATGCAAAAAGTTGATTATGTAACATGTCTGGGAAAGGGTTAATCCTGTATTACCTGCCAGCTTGCTAAGGACTGGTGAACAAAAAAAGTAGATAACAGACATGGAAGAAAAAGGAAACAGGTCAAGAAGTAGTTTGCACCAGTGAAAATTCTTCATGAATGATGAGATCAAACAAAATTCTTATTCTCATGAGGAAAGCAAAGCAAAAATGGATATGAGAATTAGACTCAATGATTCTTGTCTGTCCTTTCCAACTCAGCATATTCTGTGATTCTCTGATTCTGTGAGGATCAATTAATGGAGTTTATGTAGTTAGTTATAAAATTTCAATTTGTGGAAATCAAACTCAGAAAAGCATAACTAGTTGAAACTCAACATGTCAGTGCCTCTAAAAGAATGAATTAAGACCTGTAGGGTGTACTTCTGTTTAGGAAAACTATTATGTTGCTATGTGCTACAGGGACAACTCTGATTAGCCTTGATTATCATCAATGCATAAATGTCAAGGTGGGGTTTAGTTCGTTTTTTCTGGCATCAGACTTTCCATAATTATGGGAGGGAGAAAAACTTTTTATAGAAGTAATGAGAGATAAAGAAAGCTACTATTCCACAACATTTTTTTAAATGGAATTGCAAAGGACAGCTAATCTCCTCTAAATAAAATGTTCATTTCCTTTTTTTTGAAATTTTATTCACAGAATATCCTGAGTTCAAAGAGATCCATAAGGATCATCAAAGTCCAACTCCTGGCCCTGCACAGGACATCTGTAAGAATCACACCATGTGCCTGAGAGCTTTATCCAAACACTTCTTGAACTCTGTCAGGCTTGGTGCTGTGACCACTTCCCTGGGGAGCCTGTTCAGTGCCCAGCCACCCTCTGAGTGAAGAACTTTTTCCTGATATCCAACCTAAAACTCATCTGACACAACTTCAAGCCATTCCCTTAGTCCTGTCCCAGGTCACCACAGAGAAAACATCAGTGACTGCCTCTCCTCTTCCCCTCACAAGCAAGTTGTAACTGCAATGAGATCATCCCTCAGTCTCCTCCAGGCTGAACAGACCAACTGACCTCTGCCTCTTCTCATACAGCTTCCCCTCAAGGCCCTTCATCATCTTCATGGCCCTCCTTTGGACACTTTCTAATAGTTTAATGTCTGTTTTATATTCTGGCACCCAAAACTGCCCCCAGCACTCAAGGTGAGGCCGCCCCAGTGCAGAGCAGAGCAGAGCAGAGCAGAGCAGGACAATCCCCTCCCTTGCCCGGCTGGTGATGCTCTGCCTGATGTCCCCCAGGACATGGGTGGCCCTCCTGGCTGCCAGGGCACTGCTGGCTCATGTTCAGCTTTCCATCAAATAGTATCCCTAGGTATCTTTTCCACAGCTCTGCTTTCCAACATCTCATTCCCCAGTCTTTCCATACATCCAGGGTGGCCCCATCCCAGGTACAGAATCCAGCACTTGCTCTTGTTGAATTTCATGGTTGGTCATTGCCCATCTCTCTAATTTGTTGAAGTATCTCTGCAGGGTCTGTCTGCCTTTGAAGGAGTCAACAGTTCCTCACAATTTAGTGTCATAAGCAAATTTACTTCATAATCCTATAAGGCCTTTGTCCAAGTCATTTATGAAGATGTTGAAGAGTGCGGAGTGCAAGATAGAGCCCTGTGGAACCCCACTAGTGACAGGTCATCAGTCTGATGTCACCCCATTCACTATAACCCTTTGTGCCCAACCCGTGAGTTGCTCACCCATCACACGACATGTTTATCCAGCTGTGTGCTGAAGTGAGACTGACAAGCCTGTAGTTTCAAGGGTAATCCTTGCTCTTCAAAATTTGGGCAATGCTAGCCAGCTTCCAGTCAACTGGGACTTTTCCAGATTCCCATTCAAAAATCACTGAGAAAGGCCTTGCATTGACATAAGGCGGCTCTTTGAGTATTCTCAGGCCTCTTATATAATTTGATACAAGAAGATCAAGAAGTCTGTAAGTCTGGTGTTGGGCTGGGTGCAAATTGCTCAAGAAAAGTTCTATATGAAGGCTTAATACTTTCAGCTTACATATTGCATATTTTTAGTGGTGCCTTGGGTAATATCTATGATATAATTGTAATGTGATGAATACAACTTTGTTTAGCTGGCTTCCTGTACACTAATTGTTTCTAATTTAATAGGTATAGATTAAGTTATTAGCAAGAAGGCATATGATACAAAAGAAATGTACCATGTCTGGTCTTACATCTGAGATATGGAAGACCAGTATAAAAAAGAAAAAAAGGAGAGATTTTACTAACACAGAAGGTGAAAGAAGACAATAAAATACATGGAGATGTGCTGAATAATGGAGAGAAGAAAATTCTCATTTATTGTATGAAAAAAACATTTCTCTTCAAAACTTGTACTGACACTATTTTTATGTGTTCCCATGCAAAATATGAATTCTTATTTAATTCCCCTTAGGGCTTCACTCACTTTTTTATCAAATTCAAGTGGCACCTCCAGAACAAATATTGAAGTTCATCTAGTTTTCTGAAAAGACCTTTTTATTTTCAGTCTACTCTGGTTTCGTGCTGCTGAATCGTATTCCACCTGAGAAGAACTGTAGCCTCTTCAATTCATCTTCCTCAGCCAAACACTGCACATGGTTTGTTCATAAAAGACATCATATGTTTTCTGCCAAATAATCAAAAAAAAACCCTGGAAGATGGTTGGAAGATGACTGGAAATATATGGAACCATATGTCTGAAAGACATCTCAAGACCTTGATTCATTTCCTGACTCATTCCAGGATCAGTTATCATCTCTCATAAACATTTCTCTAACCTACTGTTACAGAAATGTCTCCTGATAGTGGTTTGAAATTTCCCTGAACTTTATTAACAGTTTCTTTCTGGCATTTACCCCAAATCTGTAATTTCAGGCTTGGCCACAGATTTTTAAGGCTGAATCTATAGCTGATACTGAGAACATTACGTTATTTTTTTTTTTGTGAAGCTGTCCTGTAAATGCTGTAATACTGCTGTAATATAAAAGTATCAGGGAATATACTAGGGAGGGGTCAGTCTATCTTACTCTCCTTCATATGGTCTTTCCTAAGCAGTTTTTATTGGCTACTGTTAGATGCAAAATGAATGGTAAGTTAGCTGAACCTTTGGACCAAGTAAAGGCCATTTTAGCATCACCGCTCTGTAGACTCTTCCTCGTCTTTCCCCTAGATGAGACAGTTTTCAAATTTCCCACAGCCAGTTATTTTTTTCTTGACATCTCATCATTCTCATTTCTTATTTTATTTAATATTTTCAAAGTTGGACAGTGCTTTTGAATTACTGATTTTTTGTTCTCTGACTTGCTTGCAACACATTCTATACTGACTGTTGAAAATCTGTCTGTCAAAATTTGTTGATAAAAATTATACTGGTTCAAGACAAATCTCTGTGGTCATCATCAGATAACTGACTCCTATTTCCTAATGAACTGTAAAAATAATTATTTTGCTATGCATCAAAATACTCCTTTTCAAACCAGTTTTCCATCCAGCTCAATGTTTTCTTATGAAATCATCATGTAAAATAAAAGTAGAAATTTATGTATGCATGTATTACCTTTTATATATTACATATACTTCTTGCACTTTTCACCAGCGATTGTTTTTCTGCCACAGAGGAAATGAAATTGTTTCGAACCGGTTTGTTCTTATCGTGAGCCAAAGTTATATGAGTTATTTCATTGCCCCTGGCCAGTAGGACTTAGGTTCTGCATACCTATCTGAGGAGAGGCCTTTGTTCAGATCTCTACAAAGCTTCAGTAATTACTCCAACCTAATTTTCATTAATTCTTCTTTTGGATTTTTTTAAATGTTTGAGTTTAACAGTTAGAGAAATAGCTGATACTACTCATATTTCTTTTGCTGCCTTGATGTGAGACCTCAGCAGTTTCTGACTAGAAAAAGTCAGTCTTTAATTACTACAGGTAGAGGAAATAACTTGTTTGTTTCCCTAATCTTCCTCTATACGTATGTCTCCCACCTGAAATCTGTCTTGTTTAACTTCTGTTTTCTGAACACTAAGGGGTTGTAGATATGAGCCAGACTCAGTCAAAAGATTCTCATTAAAAAAACCTAATCTGGCAAAAACATACCAAAACTCTGTGTATGCTTCAGATCGGGTTCAAGCCTTAAATTTTGGGCCAACTTCTTATAGAAATGTCCTACTATGTGCCCTTTTTCTTTTCTGACCCAAGAGCTCTGCATAAGGCATTTAAAAAATGAATGATTTGTCAGTAAAGAAAGTACATTAGATGGCATAAAAATATAATTCCAGCTTAAAGTCAGATGAAACCAGTACAGATATGTGTCAGCTCCTCATGAAATTAAATTTGAGCAAAAGTTTGGCTGAGGTTCCAAAACATCCTTATAGCTTCCATCATTTCACATGGGTTTTATTTTCCAAATTCTTCCAGAAATCAGAAATGTGGATACTTTAATGATAGAAAATGGCTTCTAACCACATTTAACTGCTTGAAAAGCTCTTGTAGGAAATTGTATGTCAAAATTATTTCCTGGTATTTTGAAAAATTTGCTGTATAGTGTCAAGATGCAGCAACATTTTAACTGTGTCATTTTTAGCAACTTTGACCTTAAGATGTTCTACTTGACTCCTAAGGGTTTGTCCTTCTGCAAGTTCCAATGTTTGCTGATGACAAAAATAATTCAATGTTCTGTGCCATTTGCATTTACTTGTAAATGTTACCTCTCACTAGGTAAAAGGCTTTTCCAGTGGTTCTGATAATTTAGATGCATTGGTTTTAAGGTTATAACTCAAGAAATCTTTTTGTTTGTTGGTTATTTGGGGGAAGAAAAAAAGAAGAAAAATAAATCCGTTTTCAAGATCTCAGGTTGGAGTTTAAAATCCATTACTCAGAGAAGCTGAAGACCTTGAAAATGATTTCTGTAGAATACTCTATTGCTTCAACTATTTCAAAATTACTTGTCCTTGTAAAATTCATGGTCAAGACTCATGGATTAAAATGTTTGAAGCTATCCAGTAACTAACAACTTTGAAATGCTTCTAAGGGTTAACTTATGACGTTTTGTAGTTTTTCCATCACAATTTGCAGCCGCCTAATTATTGATTTAATTATTGCTGACAACGCATCTTTAAAAAACTGCAGCAGTGGAGAAATCTATGGCTAGAAGTGGGCATTGACTTGTTTTAGCTATCCAGCGCTGTGAACTAAACAGTTGTCTAACATAATTTTTTTTATTATTTACTAGAAAAATACAAAACACAATGAATCAACTCTAACAGTCACAGATGTGTTTCCAGTTTGCAAGTTCAGAGTGTTTTGTGGTTGGGTTTTTGGCGGGGGTTTTTTTGGTAGCGTATGTGCTATGTCAGATTTCAGTTTTACATACTCTGTACTACCTTCAGTTGCCTTTTTATTTTCCAAAAGCAAAGTATAAACTCGGAATTTTCATCATCATTCATTCATTTTATTATTTCCTTTGCAGCTGATTTCCTTTTTGTTGTGCTCAGTAATACTGAAGTTTTGACTCAAAGTTCAGTCTCCATATTCAATGTAAATGGATTATAGTTTAAGCAATAAATTGGTTTTAGATGTCTTTTTCCTAATCAGTTTTTACTCTATTTTACAGTTACTGCTGTCTTCCTAAAGATTAATTGCACACTATTAGGACACTTATAATTGATTATGCTATTTACATTTAAACAAAAGATAAAGGGTAGTTCATCACTCAGTTCCATTTACTACTTTGACCATTCTTTACCTTTGGACTAGGATTGAGTCAGGAGTATTTTATTCAGGTATCTCACTTATTCAAGTATAAATGAACAAGTTCAAGACTTCATAATTTGCATTAAACATATGGTTTTCTTTATTTCTTTTAATCTTAAAAAAAATTTGATCAAAATATTAGCTGAAAAATTATGCATTGTTTATACCAAGTGAACATTTATCAGAAAGGAAAGATCTATGTTCAGTGTCTTGTGTATTCTCCATGTTGTTTACTCCTTTTTCTATGAGTGATGGACAATATGGACAATTATAGTTGATATAACTAGTATTGTATATTTATCCATTTTTCAGCACAGCGGTATCTTCATCTTTTTATGCAGGAGTTTTGGAATTTGTCCATGTTTAGTGAATATTTGTTTATTTTTTTTCCTTTTTTTTTCTTTCTTTCACTTCAGCCCACTAATAACTGAGGTGATCTTTCTCAAGGAAATAAACAAGTGAAAAAAAATTCCTCACAATTCTCTGTGTATTCTCTGTTGGTTCTGTCTGAACTTCTTATTCATCACCAGTGGAATTACACAAGACTGAGTTACTCAATTATAGCCAGTTGCAGCTGTATAAATACAGACAGTGAAAAATTATATCTGCAGACCAGTTATCATCGATTACAATAGGACTAATAAGTTTGATAATCAATAATTCAGACTGGTAGTAACAGCTACCTGATGAACCTTATTCACTCCTTCCATTTCCAGTTCTGTTTCAGTTTATGAAATGCCTTGTTTTGAAATGGATTTTTATCCAGAGACACCTGTATTTGTGTCTCCAAGAAGCTCGATGGGGTAGCTTTCATCAGAGGAAATATACTTTGCCCAGCATGGGTTTGTTACTTTCATTGTAACTGATGAGCAGAAGATGCCAACCCCTGTTTAAGCTGTTTTACCAAGCTTTTAAGCACTCTTGTGTATACATCCTTGCTTTAATGCAGTTATGGTTTCAGCTAGTGATTTCAGCTTTTGTATAAAGACTATGGTACAGTAACATTGCCAAGTAATAAGAGTTTCTTCCTGAACATTTTGCTCAAATAAGCTTTTTACAGCCGTGTTAATAGCACTAATACACCTGCTGATATTTACTTTGCTTTTATGAAGCCTGGAAATGATTGCTTTCTTAGCATTTTACTCAGAACAGTAATAAGCACAGAATGCTGCAGTATAAACAATGAGGGTTGGTGCTGTTTATTATCTCATCTTACTTTTAAAAGGCTTTTTTGCTATGCTTATAATACTAAAGTGATATTTTGCAATGATATGAATTGCAAGGGTTGCAACGTACTATTTAGTCATCAAATATATTTAGTGGTGAGCATGTATGCACACTAGTGCTGTATAAAATAATGAGTGGATGGACCATAAGCAAGAAAAAAACCCTTAGCTGGTTTGAAGAGTTCCTTATTCACTGGCTGGAGGTAATGCAAAAGAATTTTGCCTACTAATGCCAAGCAAGAAATGCCATTTCCGAGCAGCAACATGCAATCAAGGTTCTCTTTGCTATCTAAAGTATCGCTGACTACAGAGAGCACCTAGAAGATAAGAGATTATCTGCCTTTTAAATGGCTGAAGCCACAGGATGTGAATGCCATGTTGAGTTTCCTTTGCTTTTAATTTAGTATAAGCAGTATCTGTTTTACCTCAATCAATGTTATATATAGATAGTACAAAAATCAAAAGTCTTCTTCTTACAATGTGGAATTATAAAGGACCTAACTCAAAATGGCTTTGGCTTGCAATTACAAAAAAATAATTAATGTCATTTCTTAAGAACTATAAGACAGAAATTAAAACCAGATGCTAAACAAATATGTAATTATATAGTATTAAAACTAAAAATAAAAGTAAGAAAGAATAATAGATGATTGAATGAATGAATCTGTGAGCACAAAATGTAAAAAATCCAAAACTATTAAGTGGCTTTTTTGCATCAATTTCCCTTCATTTTGTCTTACTCTTTTCCTATCCAAGGTACAATTTAGGTCAGTTCTTCTAACTGCCAATAAAAACCTTCACTTTTTGTAACTGCCAGGATACAGAAACCCTAGCCAAATCTTTTTTAATAAACCGTGTAGCTACAAAGGACTAATACACCTAATGACTCTACTAGGATATTCTTGTTCAACGGATTTAACTGTTTTTATAGTGCAGAAGATTTTTGGTGGAAGAGAGAATACGTGCCCTTATTTCCTTAGTACAATTCTGTGATGAAGTGTCATGGTATTCCATTTAAATTTTTGTTGCTTTTCATTTGAATAACATGCCTATATTAATAATATGTAGTGCCAATTGACATCTTCTGGAGCCATCTCTGCACACAGATAAATTTTACTTCCTGATTGGAGTTGTTAATTTTTAGGCAATGACTGGTTTGGTTTTGAGAGGCATAATAAGTAGAAAATGTATAGTATGAACACCTATGAGAACAGAAAGGTCACCCACTCCCTGAGTGCCATTCTCTTAGAGAACATTACAAGAATAAGAGAGAAAGTATGAGATAGGTAGGCAACACGAAAACTTTTGCAACAAGCTTCTTTCATGTTGTAATATTTTCCATCAACACAAATCAGCTTCCCCTTCTCAGTTTGTTTACATCTCACATTTAGATCGCAGGTTTAAGTCTTCATGCAGATTGTAAACCCACAACCTTTTAAAGAGCAAATATACAACATGTGAAGGAGAAAATTACAGTAAATTGACTCATCCACTTTACCTTTTGTTTCTTTATATATCCCAGTAGAGTCTTTAGCGTAATAATAAAGCGAATGCTGGAATATTTATATTGCTAACTATTCTAACAAAAGCAAGTTGCTTAGAAGAGATTCTGCTGGCTGTAATTCCACTAAAAGCAGATATATAGTCATGTACATAGATGAAACGGATTAGAATTTCTGCAGACAGTATGTAAATACTTTGGGGGTGGGTTTTTTTGCAGGCATAATTAAACTTTGGGATACTAAATTCCAGATGTATTTGGTGGAGTGTTTATAACATGTCTGATGAGAAATATCTGAATAGCAGATGATTTGAGAGAAGGGATTCTTCTCAGCTTTTTGTAGCATACAAATTAATAATTTGCTTTATCTAGAAGACTAAGCTCATTTTACAAAGACAGTAATTCTTGGCGTGTTCTAATCTGATCTGCCACAATTAGCAATTACATACATTTGCAGCTTTTAGGACCTAACTATATATTTGCTTCTTCCAGAAGCAAGGAGAAGCATTTCTCTAACATATAAATTGTGCTTGGGTAAGTGACTACTTGACTTCTGGAAGAGTCAGAATGAAGGGCATGAGGCATATGTTGAAGAAAAATAGTCCTATGAAACCTTACTAGATAAGAAACAGAGATTAATAAATATTGGGTTTTTTGCTTTTCTGAATTGTACCCTCTTTTCAGAATCACATAGTAAAGAAAGAATTTCTGGTTTTGAATGTCTCAATTTTGAGAGTTTCTTATGCAAAATAAACACCTTTTCCTCCAACTCTCACAAAGCTGAATATTAAAATAGATTATTTTATTATATTTAAAATATTCATGATTGGAATTACCTTAAGATACCGAGCTATTATTTTGAAGTGGCGTAATAGAAGCATAATACACATTTTTATTCTTGCAAAAAGGAAGCGGTCAAATAAATAGACATGATTTTACATAACAACTGATTGGTATTTGAATCATAATAATACTTAAGAATTCAGTTCAGACAGGTATATATATGTGTGTCTATATATATATATAGTACAAATACAAAACACAGTCATTGCCTGAAAAAAGTTTAGAATTGGGTATAAGGCAAGACCAGAGGCAGCAGATGAATGCAGACTTGCAGGGAAGTACAATGAAGAGGTGATATAACATTGGTCATCACAATAGGCAATGATCTCAGCAGCCTGACTGAAAAGCTTCACATCGAAGAGATCAAACAAAAGTTGTATGTGATTATTCAGCACCAGGTGAATCTTTGTCCTAGAAATTTCAATAGCCTGTGGCTTGAGGGCTGTGATAGAGATCTTTGAAAAAGAAAAAAAAAAAAAGGAGACAAAAAATAAATACACTTTTAAAAGAAAATGTTCTTTTATCTACATTCAGATCCTTTTCATTTCTCAACCCTTTATTTTCCCTTCCCAGTGGATGGATGGAAAAAAAGTACATCTGAATGATCCTAAGGTAACTAACACTGTGACAAAAAGATTCAAAGAAGAGTTAACAAGTTTTAAAATATTATACCATTAACTGTAAAAAAAACAAATGTAACTGGATGTAAATGAGTGTAGTTTAAAGAATGTTATCCGAAGTGAATTGCCCATATGATGCAATTAATTTAATCAACATGCTGTTGATCTAGGACAGTTTAGGAACCTGTGTGCTGAGAAAAATGCACTGTCTATTCATGGTTTGTTCTAGGGACAGGAACCCAGATATTCAAAGGTGCCTGAATATTGATCTCATCTCAGACTTTTCTCTACTTAAATGCAATGGATACATTTCCTAGATCAGAAAGGTCTTAAGTACAGAAATCTGGCTTGTGTGTTTTTGATCACTGATGAGCACTTAATGTGATTCTAAGGTTTATTCTCTAAAGAAAGATGATTCTGCAGTTAGCTACCAGAAACAAAGAACCCTGCTACTTTATAGTGATAGATTTTGTATGTTTTATTTTAGATACAGAGGGCATTCAAGGCAGGTTACAATACAAGATTTAGGTACTAGAATAAAGCTTAGGCTGTAGAGGGGAAATTGTAATTGCAAAGTCCTGACTCACCTTCTGAGCTGGAGACACCTAATCTCTATAAACCCTGTAACATTTGATGTTAAATCTTTTCAGTACCTATTAAGTCACTGCACGTGCCCAGAACTGTCTTATGCTTGGCAGGCTTAAGCAGCTCAGCACTTAGATCATGTTTGAGCTCAGGTTAGATTGAGAAACTTGGAGGAGTGAAGTCTGAATCACCCCAAAAGCTCAATCCATTAAACATTTCCAGAGGCCACAGAACATGGCAGGACCATGCTCTTCACACTCTACAAATCTAAAGTAGGTCAATTTTAGACCACAGAGAGAGAAGAGAAGTCTTTCCCTAGTTTCTCACGCAGCATGGCACACTACTTAGTGCACCCACTAAGCAGGTTGGACTCCCATATTCAGTCCCATCCTTTTCCTAAAAGCTCTCATATGCATTCCGCCTTCAGTCCTCACGTCCTAGTCAGACAGTAGTCTCTTGAAGTGTAAGAAATCTGCATGTCTCTTTTGAACAACACTCCAGGCAGATAAGAATGCAGGATATACTGGACCAGAGAGGAAGTGCAGGGTAAATTTGCCTTTATAGTCTCATGGGTAGACTGCCTTGGAAGATCTTGTGTCAGACTCATGCTTCCAGGAATATTTCTATATTAAATATGAAGTGGGTGTTTTACATCAAATCTTATTTTTTCTTTTTTTAATGTCATATAGGACTAATACTTCAAGATCACATGATAGAGTCTTTCCTTTTATGCCTCTGCTGCAGTCAGTAATGTAATATCAGAAAATAATTTTGCAGTTGCTCATAACCCATGAAACATGAGAGAATTTAGCTAACCTAAAAATTTCCTAGCACCCAGAAAATTATCTGGTATCAAAGGATGTCCATTTATTACATGTTCAATTTGGTCAACTGAGAATCTGGCCCTTCAGATAGACAGCTCTGATTACAATCCAATTAAATTAAATAATCAGCAAAGAAGTTCTTCATTTTCTCAGACTCTCTACATAAATATCTACACATGAAAATATACCCTGACTTGACTGCAGACAAAAACATAAAAATAAGCAGGTAAAAATACATAAATTTATACTCTTACTTCTCTTAGCTATAGGCAAACTGATCTATAATTCACTGGAGCTTAGTTACAACATACACTAATTAAATGCTTAGCTCTAAATCCTTTAATAAAGAAAATTATTTCTTTAAATATATCTAATTAGGTAAAGTGTCTGATCTGGTTTAGCTGCATTTGGCACCAAAATGAAAAATATAGGGAAAAATAGCTTTCTTTTCATGTATCCTTGAGCTAGGCCCATTGTCCTCCTGACTTTCCAATACAAGTGGAAACAGTGTTATAACTAGACCAAGTTGCACTTACAAGTTAAGGGCCTTGAAACTAGAGGCAAAAAATGTATGTATCTCACAATAGCCGCAGAACTTTGACTACCACTTTATATCCTCAGTCCTGACAACAGTTCCAAAGCTGAAGAAAGAAATTCCTTAGGATTCATATTGGCCTTTATTTTACTTTCCTCTCAAGGAAAGAAAAGGTATTGACTCCTTCCAAAGGGTAAGTACTATCATCTGCCTGTCTGAAAATTTTCTGTTGCTTTCAGTCATAACAAGAAGTCTGAGTTATCCTAGAAATGGGAATGACCTATTAAATCAATTAAAATTTATTTCTGACAAAACGGGTTTAGTCCCCACTGCGTACTAGCACTGCATTCTCTTATATTTTGTTGTTCTTGTTGTTAAGTTCTATAGAGATCATTGCAAACCCAGATTAATGTGTGAGAGATTTCATATTGGTTAAAACTGACTTTTTTTTGGAAAGTCACTTGTATAATGGACAGCTTTAGATTATAATCTTTTTAGGAAAAATCTTTTATTACTGTACTCTCAGTAGAGGTACAGCGCATGATTGTGTTCTGACGCACAACTGATATTCACAAAACATTAAACCTAAAATTTTGAGGTAGACTACTGAAGTTACAGGCAAAGATTCTTTCTTTTTAATGAAGTCAGTGCCTTCTCTTTAGTACATTATTACTCAAATTTTAGTTATAAACTAATCTGAACAAAATATACAGCGTGACAGCTGTCTGATCATCAAGTCCAAAAAAGGAAACAAGGAAAGTTCACAGTATTTTGAAAGTTATGTTCTATGGCTCTGTTACTTAGGAGATAACACCAGTAGGTGCAGCCTTATGACAAGTACCCCATTTTTTTTCCCATGCCATATGTCCACAGTGGAAGTAGCTGAGAAAAAAACAGTCTTGTTGTTTGACTGACATGCATTTTAAACTACTTGTCAAAACTGCACAATTATTTAAGTAGCATGAATGTGCCAATCTCCAGATTTAAAGGAAATTTTGAGCCTAACAAGTAGTAGTGTTTGTCTACTTCATAATAAGAGATTTTATAGAAGAATCAAAAAATAAAATGAGGGTAAGAGGAAAGCTTGCTAAACTGCCCACACTTTGCCTTTACATTACTGTAGATGATACTGGGAAGGACACTAAAAGAATAAGTTGCCCTACATTTTCTATTTTAAGACTCTATTTTTGTTTTTTTAAAGATTTTCTAAATTTATCTGGACTTGTATGCTTGCAAGAATTTTCAGCAGCAGCAGTTATTTGCTTTTAAGATATAAAATTTAAAAAAAAGAGAGAGAGAGGGAAGAAATAAGAATGTTAGTATGATGTTAAAAAAAAGTTAAGTATCTGAGAAATGTTTCATAGTTTATCATTCTGATTTTTGGTGGTCATCCTGAAAGGCAGCACATACCCCTGTGTTAGGAGTGAGATGTGGCCAAATCTTTACGTGACTATGAAGGTTCTCTGAACAATCCCTGATATATGTTCACCAGACATATCTTAGTCACTGACAAAAAGTTACTGTCCTATCATGTAAAAAGGAGACAGCTTTAGAGTGGGGAGCCTTCCTCATTGAGGTAAGCTGAATTTTTCAGATAAATTGTTTTATTCATATCTTCTCTAGAAGGGAAATAAACATAAAATATTAAATACTATATTTAATCTTTATGGGGAAATTTAAATGTTTTAATAACAAAAATCTGTTCACTATTAGCCTGTTATCAATGCAGTCTTTGCTATAACATCAGTGAGCAAGTGAATAAGATTAAAGTGAACAAATGACTTTAATGTATTCTGTTCTTAAGCACTGAGAATTTGACCTTAAACCATCAGTATTCTCTATTTTTACACATAACTTGAAAGCTTTTCATTTTCTTTCTCTGTAGCCTTCAAGTAATGATATCACTTAATGATATCCCTTAAGATTCAAGGTTAGGATATCTTGTTACAAACAAATAGTCACTGAGGTGCTAAAATGCAGCATTTCAACAGCTACCCCACTGCATTTACTTAGAGAATCTTATCACACTCACAAAGACCACAAAAGGGAAAAAATATAAATTATAAGTTCATACAAAATTGTATCAATGTCCTGGTTAAAATTGCTTTATAAATCATGTTCTGAAACAACAACATTCATATTCCATTTTCCTAGAAAAGCTGGCAGTTCATGGCTTGGAGAGGTGCACTCTTCACCATGTTAAAAACTAGCTGGATAGGCAGGCCCTCATTAGAGACTGATGGTGAATGGTGACACATCCAGTTGGTGGCCAGTCACTAGTGGTGTTTCCCAGGGCTCAGTAATGGTCCCAGTCCTGTTTAATATCTTTACTGATGATCTAGATCAGGGGATCAATTGCACCCTCAGTAAGTTTGCAGATGACACTAAACTGGCTGGAAGTGTTCACCTGCTGGAGGGCAGGAAGGTTCTGCAGAGGGACCTGGACTGGCTGGATCAATGGGCCAAGGCCAACAGTATGAGGTTCAAAAAGGCCAAAAGTTGAGTCCTACATATTGGTCACAACAACTCCCTGCAGCCCTACAGGCTGGGGGAAGAGTGGCTGGAAAGTGGCTTAGCAGAAAAGGACCTGGAGGTTCTGGTTAACAGCCAAATGAACATGATCCAGCATGTGTCCAGGTGGCCAAGAAGGCTAATGGCATCCTGACCCATATAAGAAATAGTTTGGTCAGCTGGACCAGGGAAGTCATTGTCCCCCTGTACTCAGCACAAAGGATGTCACAATTTGAGTCCTGCATCCAGTTCTGGGCCCCTCATTACAGAAAGACTTTGAGGTGCTGGAGCATGTCCAGAGAAGGGCAACAGAGCTGGTGAAGGCTGTGGAGAATAAGTCCTATGAGAAGCAGCTGAGGGAGCTGGGCTTGTTTATCCTGGAGGAAAGGAGATGCAGGGTGATGTCATCACTCTCTACAAGTACCCAAAAAGGGGTTGTAGCAAGGTGGGGGTCGGTCTCTTCTCCCAGGCAACAAGCAACAAGACAAGAGGAAACAGTGTCAAACTGCACAAGGGGAGGTTCATGTTGGACATCAGGGGGAATTCTTCTTGGAAAGAACTGTTAAATATTGGAGTGGAGTGCCCAGGGAGGTGGTGGAATCCCCATCCCTGGAGGCGTTCAAGAAACGACTGGATGTGACACTTTATGCAATGGTCCAGTTGTTACGGTGATGTTTGGTCAAAATAGGGCATCAATGGTCTTGGAGGTCTTTTCCATCCTAAACAATTCTTTGATTCTGTGGTTGTGTGACATCTGTACAGTGTTGAAGAACTGAAATGTGTGTAGACAGCCTGCGCATTAGTGGGTACTCAGATGGACACTGCTTTATAGCTTTCAGAATCTAGGGATGTAATTTCACAGATGTTTTGTCCACTGGCACTGTTTATCTGGCTAGCCATTGTAATCTTCAGTGCAGCATGCATCTTTGCAACTGTTCTGTGGGGTAATAATGCTATAAACCAAATCATTTAAATGAATCAGAGTAGCAAATATATATCTTAAAAGTACTTTTTAGTTTGAGATTAAATTGCTTCTTTTGGAAAGGTACCATAATAACTTCAAGTGCCTAAATTTTGGTTGGTTCGAGTTATATAATTGTCACATCTTAATTAAAACTTGATTAAGGAGCTAAATAACATAAATTAAATTTAGATTTTTGCATTATGTTGGTTCTCTACTGTAGAGCGACTTAAGCAGGAGTGATCTCTCTTGCCTGAAACAAACCTTCTCTGTTCTGGTTACTTTTGACTATCAATTTCTGTTTATCATTATTTCAGAGTTATCAGATCGGAACAATTTTCTACATCATTATTTGCATCAAATATCTCCTACCCATTTAGCAATTTAAGTTGCTAGTTTGGGGATTTTTATATACTTACAAAGATAAAGAATCCAATATTGATTTATTCTAAATCTAATTCCATAGTTTACAATCTAGGTATCAATGTATACCAGACTTGAAGGTTTTGAAGTAGCTCATGTGGAAATCTTAAGTCTATGACTAGTTCACTCACACTTTCTTTTTACCTCTCATCACAGCTAATTGTAAGGAAAATAGAATCATTTTCTATCCTAATTATGCTTCTAAATGAATTTTAAAGACCTGACAGATAGGAAAATGGTATGTTGCTATACCATTCCCAAATCTGAAGAAAAAGCCACCTTGCAAAGTTAAATAATTTCTTACCTACTGGTGGAACTGAGTAAGGTTTAAGAGTTAGTTCCAAACTTCTGAAAAAACCTTTTGTAGCTTTTATGTTGCAGCTCAAGTGTTCTTCCATGAGATTCTGCTTTGCAAAAGTGCCTTTTATGGAACAAGACACTTTCTCAGAGGTAAACTATGAGCAGGTGTTTAATACTTCACCAGAAAAGACCCCGGGAGAAGGTACTCAGCAAGGAGGCAGAGGCTTAACCTTTCCTTCCTGTCATTCCAGTGTAAGGGCTGTTCAAGTTTCTTTAGAAATTTAATTTCAGAAAGAAGCCAAATCAGGGTCTAACGTCTCCATGCTTGTCAATCCCCCTGTTCCCTTGGTGGGTCAGTAGAGCCACAGAGAATATACGAGGAAGAAGCATTCTAGTTCATTCTCTTCAATAGGATGCCCTGCCCCCTCTTCCATGGTTAGATCTGAAGTATCTGAAATGTTTTTGAAGCTGATAAGGACTTAGACTTGGTTGTATAATAACAGATCACTGGAATTAAGCTCTCATATTCACTTTATTTTCTGATCTGGTCAAGTTCTTTATCTGGACATTGACTAAGGTTCAACTTATGTTAATTTATGGATTTCTGTAATGTTAAGACATGAGTCATTATAGAGATCTGTACCAAGCTGCTGGATGATTGACTGTCCAATAGCAAAATATCTGAAAGCATGCAGTAGTCACTTACTGCTAGTAATTGGCTACGGTGCCACGAGAGAATAGGGATGCTCTAGAGGTTTTTTTGCCTTATAGGGTCTTTTTCTATTAAAATTAAATATAATGTATTTTTTTTTCACTAAAAGCAGATATGAATAAAAAAATGTATCTGAAAAATTCAATTTATCTCAATGAGGAAGTCTCCCCACTGAAAAGACATTTTATTTTTAAGTGATAGGATACTAACTTTTTTGTCAGTGACTACGGCATTCAAATTCAAAACAGTCTGATTTTCAAGTCTTCATCCAGTGAGTTAAGCATTTCAAAATTTGGTATGCCATACAGATATTTGGCATGTCTGTTAATGTCTACTCACCATACTTATTTACTTATTCATTTGTAGAATTTAGAGTTGGGTAGCTACAATCAGATAAACAATCTTAATTGAGATCTCTTCTATATAAAGACCAGAAATTCATTTTCCTTTGTTTTTTCACATGATAAACAACAGATTGTGAGAGGGAATAAGTAACTTAAGTCTCCCTTGATAGCAAATATAATTCAAAAAGTTAAGTAATCAAAGCTATCTCTTTTCAAAAAAAGAGGTAAGGATTACATTTAAAGAGAGGCAAAAAGGTCAATTGCTTTTATTGACTATTTTAAGTATACCCTTTCAGGTGTCTACTTGATAGGAGGAATGGCTCAGCAGAACAGTTAAAAGCAATTTCTAGAAGACGTAGATAAAGAGCAAGCTTGTAAAGACCAAAGTCCAGAACAATTTGAATTTAACCATCTTTGGCTACTGACAGAAATGCTACAGTGACCTAACATATAAACCTAGATCACCCAAGGGGCACAGCAAGCAAGGAAAACATTTTTAAAACAAAAAGGGTAAAAAAGATAGAATGCTGCATTTTTATGAATAATTTGTTACATATATACAATGCTGTCATACAAAATAAGCCAGAATGCACTGCAGCACTCAGATATGCAGATACTTCAGACATCAGGTATTTCGGCAGCTGTACTAAGTCCCTCACTAGCACTGTGTGTCAAAATGTCAATAGCCTCAGCTGCAATTCTGCTTTTCTTCTGGGATGTGTCCTTCCTATCATTTGAAGTTCATAGAAGAAAATTCTGGGGTTTAGTGGCATCAGGAATATCTAGATATACCCTTAAAAATAATTATGGCAAAGCCTCTGACAGGAGACAAAATTCCTGACAGGCTTTCCTTTCTGGAAGTAAATTCTCAATTCCTCCCTTTTCATGTACATCAAAGCTTTTCTTTATACAGTCTCTGAAAAATTGCTTACATTGATATCCAGGTGTGCTTTCCATAAAAATAATTCTGAATTGACAGGATAAGGTAAACTGGATGGATGAAGTATATTGTGCTATTATCTGAAAATTCTTGTCCTATTTTCAAAGCCACTGTATGAAAGTCCAGCAAAATATAGGACATATTATGGAGCAGAGATCATCTCTAGGTATCAGTTTTAAAAAGTCTTGCTCTATTATCTGCTAAACAAACACATTAGTAACAACATATCCGGAGAAAGGGTGCAATTGATGCAATTAATGCTTTTGCTTAGCCATCTTAGACTCATTTTCCATAAAATTCCTTCCACTTCCAAAGAAATATAGGTACTTTATTAATTAACAAATTCACTGCTGTTTTTCCCTTGGAAATTTCTGAAGTCAAATTAAAAGTCAAATGTGACTGGAGCCTGAACAAAGCTAAAATTTATCTGGAAAACAAAAGGTTTGTAACCTCAACATAGATCCATCTAGCAGTGGGAAAACTGTTTCCACAGACTGAAACTGAACTAATTCATGGTCTACCACTCACTCTAGTGAAATTTCAGGTTCCTGATACCTTTGAAAAGTCAGCTACATATGCAATGCTTCTCATCAACTGTAATAGACTTGCACATGGTATCCTTCAGACAAATTTCCTTAATTGTTTGTTACAGTAATTAAATAGCAACCTGAAAATTAAATTACATCTTCAGCTGTAGGAATATTTCAGTTAAAATGATTAGCCTTTTCCTGTTCATGAATGACTTGAACACCACCAATTTCTGCATGTGTGTCTAATTCTGGAGCACTCACCACACCATTATGCAGACAAATTCCATCTTAGAGATGGACGAGTCAGTCACGCTTGTCACGTATGTTGTCCTAGCTTCCTAATAATTATGGTCTGGGAGAGAAGATGGGTCAATGGGAATAAAAACAGAATAAATTATTTTTCTGGTGAGAATTCCCTGGATAAATATTTGTAGCAAAAAATTTCCATTTGCTAAGATTTTCACAGATAAAAAAAATTTACAATATGGTACATATTAAATTTGAAAAGTCTGAGTATCGCTTATGTGTACGGAAAGAGAACATTAAATGCAAAGACATGACCAAAACCATTGATGTGCAATGCAATGTGCAGTATACATCTCTTGTTCCCTGCAGATGATAACAGCTGAGGCAGTGTTCACTCAGCTGGGAAGGAAAGAGTTTTCAAATCCTTCTGGGAATAGGAAATTCCATCCAAAGAGAATCTGTTTTGTATAGAATAGTGATGTGCATGTAAACTAAAACCTTTAGGATGAAACCACCAAATAGCAACTGTGGTTCTATCTCTTGATATTTAACATTAACTATTCTAGAGACTATGAGTTAATTTATGTAGGTTAATACACTTGAGAATAAATGGGACCAATTTCATGTTTTGCTTGGATTTCTTGTTTGACTTCAAACAGTTTATGTAGCATCTCCTACTCATCCAAAAGTTCCATGATTTCCAAAACCTTAATTGAGTAAACATATGTCACTCAACCTCTAAAAAGTCCTTAAGCAGCAACTTTTTTTCCACATGAAGGACTGGTTTTACCTTCAGATAGAAAAGCTGATGCTTAAATTAATCACCAAGGCTCTTGGAAACAACTTTTGGTGCTGCCTAAGAATGCCTGAACTCTCATTTATCAGGAGAATATCAGTAAGGAGAGGATTTCAAACTCGCCAGTTCAATCTATCAATTCTTTACAGGCTATTTTTCAGAACAGGTTCTGAAATGCAGTCCTTTCTTCATCAAAATATTCCGCCTACCACCACCTACATGTTTCTCTCCTTCTTTTCCATTCTCCTTTTGTACATAAAACAAGGCAAGTAATATATAATGGAACTATTTTATAAATCATGGTTGAATATACAATCCTTATACATCTGGCAGCGGATAGTTAAGGCACTATCCAGAATGGCGGAGATGTGGGACTGAGTTCTTTAATCAAGACATCTCTGGCCTCCTCACTTCTTCAGACTTCTTTAAACACTGGTTCTCCAAATAGACTCCAGAAGCACTTCAACTGATTATAGTTTTGAATCCTGTAGGTACCCCGTTCCATAGGCATTTATGGTACTCTAGGGAAAGCTGCCTGTTCATCCTACTGTAACTACATCCTTGATGTGAATGTAACTCCAAGTCTTACTAGCTTTGTTTTGTTCCACCTAAGCTGTGTCTTTTCATCTGAAAAGATGTCTTCTCTCTGTCTGGAGTTCTCTCCCCACTGACTATAAAGGGAGTAAAAGTGGCAAAACTTTTAAACAAGCTGTATAAGTTAGATTCCAGGATTTTGGTGGGATGAAACGTGACCATTGTGGTTTGTTTATCAGTTTATACAAGCAGTTTATAACAGGTGGTTATGAGTTTTAAGTAGGCCTGGAACAGGGCTTACTTAATGAATGTGAGATAAAATTATCCAGTTATCTATATTGTGACTATAATCCATGCCAAGCACAGATTCAGCTTTGACTTTGAAAATGTTTTATAAGGAAAAAAAACAGTTAGTCGGAAATTTTAATGAAAACAATCATCCTTATTGCTGGCAGACAAATAGCTCTGCTTTGCCAGGACATCATTACAAACCAAATAAGCCCAATATTGCTCACCTGGCCTCTGAATAAGAAAAAACTTCTGTTGACCCAGGTCTTTCAAAATTTTGTAGGAAAAGACAAAGGACAGCCTACAGTCATTCACATTTTGCAACACTATAAGTAAAAAAGTCTAGGTGGGCCTGTTTTGCCCCAGGATGTGCTGATCCATTATGATTTTTGTAAAAACAGGCACTTATACCATCTAAAGTCTTATTTTAAAGGCTTTTCATTAAAGTTAATGCTGGAAGAAGATAATAGCATGGATAATCTTATCTCCCCTTAGCACCTGGCACTCCCAAGTAATGTAGCATCAAATAGGACTCTAACCCAGGAGCAGCAAGACATGCAGACCCTCTTCATACCAGATATTCTCTCATTTTCATCTTTCAAACTATTTTCTTATGAGGAAACACCTCAAGACAGTCAAATATCAAAGATGTCCCCACAAGAACTTCTTGATGCACTGTTAGACAAAGGCAAGGTTGAGCAGGAGGTATAATCACCAGCACTGAGCAGAAGCTGCCTGAGGGCTCCCCTTTTTTGGTGAGCTGGTTGAGTTTGTCCCATGGCACAGTGCTGCACGCTATCCATGCAGTATGGCACTGCTACTCTGGCTCAAGTTGTCTGTGCTGTGGATCACTCACTCTTCCAGGCACAGGGTTCTGCCAATCAGGATCGCTACAGCCTGTGTTCTGAGGATCAAAAACAAGGCAAATAAGGTGATCTCAGAAAGGTATTAAAACAGAGATTCGGAAATGAAGGCTTGCTTGTGTGTTGCAACACTGCTGTTCATTCAGTTACAGGACTTACTGGCAAGTAAGTACTTGATGAGTCCTTAGAAAAATATGAACCAGCTGCTAAAAATAGCATATAACTGAACTCTGAAGAGTACTTGTTTTCTCAGTGACAATACTTTTCCAGTGATAATGTTGAAATATATTTGTTGACAGTAGATTTAACATTCTGAATAAGTACAGAGCCATGCCTAGTTTTTCTCATTTGCGTGTATTTGTCATCTTCTGTAGAGTTTGTTAATGCATAGTTCCCAAGCAAACAGTTAGTCTGTAAAAGCATAATTTTCTGTGGAATTTTAAGAGTTCTATTTCTATAAAGGAAAAAGAACTCATTGAAAACATACATTGTCCTGGTCTTTTAGGTGGAATGAAGTTTATCTTGCTTATAATCTTTGCTGTGAGTTCACTTCACTGAAAGGGATGCCTATTTTTCACTCTGGTTTCATCTCCTAGTTATCACCCTAGTGTAGGTTTGTCTTTTCTGACTGCGTCCTTGGCTACATGTCTCCATGGAAATTTCAATACTTCTCTATTTGAATATTTCTTCTTCCCCAGGTCTTTTTTGCAATTTTGTGAATTAGCTCACATTTTCACTTTTCTGCATTTTCATGTTATAATATATTTAATTATCTGGATTGAAAAACATGTAGGTATACAAAATTATCTTTGAACAATAAAAAAAGCCCAAATAAAACAAAGATAAAACAAAAGTCATAAGTCATAAGATCTAACAGATTAAACTTAGGAAGTAAATCCATGTGCCACCGACCATCAGCAAACATAAAGGTGCATGGAAAGAAACGTGAATATCTGTCAGTTTTCTTTAGTTAATGCTAAATTGTTCTCTTTTATCTAAACATTCTCTGCATATTGTGAGCAACGATTTTATGATTATGTAATGTTCACATAGTGAGGTAAAACTGTTCAATAACTAGAAGGCAATTATGGTATAAACAAGAATAGATTTTTCTACTTCTTTAGAAATGTATGCGAGTGAAATAACAATTGTTGAGGGATAAATAGTACACCAGGAACAGTACACTGATATTTGAAACAAAAACTGCTTAAAGTATTATTATAGATTTGTTAAAAAATTGGATACTTTTGAGTCAAATTGTTTCTCTAGGTTTATTTGGGGGAATTAACATGTTCAAATGCAATAGTTTCTTAACAGGACATATCAGTTCTAAGCAGCATCACATGTTCATCCAACGCTTGTCTGCAAGGTATTTTGCAATTTATGTTTTTCTCATTAATAACATTACAGAATCAGCAGAAATAAGAAAACTTTTGTCTCTTAAAATATCTGAAAGCAATGCAGGTGTTACAAATATTTTGCCTATATTTAAGCTTTAAATAATCAGTAGTAATGAAAATTAAATACATTCACTACAGATGTATGCTTATATAATTGAAAGAGCTATAACTCAGAGGGGCCAAGAGATCTAGATTTTATAATGTCTTTGTCCTTTTTGTATTTATCTAAATATAGAATGATAATTGTTTACAAATATCTGAAATGCATTTAAGTTAATGATTAAAATGGAATTTATATGTTTCTCAGAAGAAAGTGTTCTAAATGAATGGCTATAAAATAATGGTCTGCTCTGACAGCAGTAACATAATGGTATTACACATTTTTCTTGTTTGTTAACTCTGCTTAGCACAAAGAAGTAACATTCAACGTCTCTTAGTACGTGTTCTTCCAACCACTTCTGCACTTGATCTATGTGGTGGGTTGACCCTGTTTGGATGTCAGGTGCCCACCAAAGCTGTTATATCCCTCGTTTCCTAAGCAGGGAAGAGGAGAGAAAATACAACCAAAAGCTCCTGGGTGGAGGTAAGGACAGAGGGAGATCCCTCAACCATTACCATCACATGCAAAACAGACTCAACCCAGGGAAATAAATTATATTTATTACCAATCAAATCTAAGCAGGGTAATAAGAAATAAAACCAAATCTCATCCCTTCCTTCTTCCCAGGCTCAGCTTCATTCTCAATTTCTCTACCTCCTGCCGTCCAGTGGTGCAGGGAGATGGAGAATGGGAGTTGCAAGCAGTTCATCACACATCATCTGCTGCACCTTTCTCCTTACACTCTTTCTCTGCTCCAGAATGGAGTCCCTCCTCTGGGAGACAGTTTTCCGGAAGCTGCTCCAGCATAAATCTTTCCCATGGGCTGCAGTTCTTCAGAAACACGCTGCTCCAGCATAGGTTCCCCATGGGTTCACAAGTCTTACCAGCCAATCTCCTCCAGCATGGGCTATACTCTCCATGGATCTACAGGTCCTGGTAGGAACCTGCTCCAGGGTGGGCTTCCCACAGGGTCACAGCCTTTTTTGTGTGCATCCACTTGCTCTGGTGTGGGGTCCTCTGTAGACTGCAGGTGAATATCTGCTGCATCATTGACTTCCATGGGCTGCAGGGTCACAGCTGCCTCACCATGACCTTCACCACGGGCTGCAGGGGAATTTCTGCCCTGCTACCAGGAGCACCTCATCCCCCTCCTTCTTCCCTGACCTTGGTGTCTGCAGGGCTGTTTCTTACATATCCACACTCCTCTTTCCAGCAGCTGTTGCCCAGCATTTTTTCTCCCTTCCCTAAATGTGTGATTCCAGAGATGCTACTGGTATCACTGATGTGCTTGGCCTCGGCTAGTGGTGGTTCTGTATTGGAGTCAGCTGGCACTGTCTCTGTCAGACATGGGGGAAGTTTTTCACAGAAGCCACCCCATAGCCTGCTCTCCTCCCAACCCCAACCTTGCCACACTAATCCAATATAATCTGGAACATTATCTGCTTTTGTTTCCTCCAGAGAAAAAGAAAAATTCATGCAGAGTTAAGATCACAAAGTGTAAAGATCAGGAGATGAGATCAAATTCAAGATTATAGACAGCAAGAAAAGTTGGTGCAAAACCACAGAATTCCCTTTTCAAAGAATTAATCCTTAATAAATCCAATATTTGGGCACTTGCAAAAAAAAAAAAAAAAAATATTGTGGATTAGTTTTCTTCTTCCGAGATCTTCCTTGTGCTTCATTTGCAAGATGCTTTGGAGAAACATCAGATGGAGAAAATCTGGTAAAAGGGATATTTGCTGTAAAACACATGCCACTAACAGGCTATAATGTTCTTTAAAACTAATGCATAAAACACTGCTTAACACTGTAATATGAATTCTGCTGTCATATCCCAATTTAATTTTTTTCTCAAAACAACTGAGTCATTGTTTCTTATAGAGCTTGATTTACCCTAAAATGTCAAATGTCCACCTGAGTTTCAGAAGTGTAACCAGAATGACTAACTTGGCCAAGTGGAATCTCATTTCAGTAGCTGCCTTTGTAATAGAATTCTCTCTACTCAAAATTCTTGGCTCTGACCTGGCAAACTGCAAGTAAATTTATATCAAGGGACAGTTCACTGTCTGATACACTTGAAAAAAAATCTGCTACTTAAAAAACAGAGTATGTACTTAGTACTTAAGAGTCAAAATCCTGTTTGTCTGCTAGGACCTATTGCCACTGGAATCACAAGCAAATTCATACTTATGTCAACACACATATATTTGATCGATATTTGTAAAAGAAATTTAACTATTGATAGAGAAAATCAAGCTGTGAGATGAGGTCAGTTCATCAGGTCAGCAATGGGAGTGAAAATAGCATGAAAGCTAGAAAGCTATTTTCATATTTTCAATACATTTTCATATTTTCAATGAAACCTCATGGGAGTGAAAACAAGTGTCAATGGATATATCGGAAATTATATTTTTAAACAAGGCAGTGCCAACTTGTTGCCGATTCCAAGTATCTAGTTATTCACAGTAGATGTTTTTCCAGTTCACACTGGTATTTTTCTGCAATGCTGTTGATTTGCTTTGGACAAGCACTATATTAAATGTCGGAATGGCTATATGTCACAATGAGGAAAAGATGAGGAGGGAAAATGGTGTCCCAAACTCCCCTTTTAAATATTAGTTTTCTTGTCCCCATAAAAACTCAACTTACTATTACGCCTTTCCCCAATATCCTAAAATATTCTGTCTCAGTGGAGAAACTATGGTGCTAAAGAATATTGATAAAAATCTAACTAGAATGTTACACTTTGACAGCTCAACACTGTTCTACATGGTATAACAAATATTTCCAAGTAACAGAGACAATATATGATCACGTATTTATTTATGGCCCACATGCACAGTGTTACTCTGCACCTTATTTATGCATACTTCTAAAAAAGGAAGAAAAAAGTCTCCAGAGTAGTTTACTTTTTTTTTTCCTTTTCACAACATTTTCTTTCTTTTAGATCATGTATCTTCATATGTTCTCAGATCTTTACAAGACATTTTAAAAAGTAACGACACTTAGAAAGTAAGAAGCAGTGGTGAGATAACTCATTACAGTGACAAAAATTACTCATGACATGACCATTCACCACTGTAGAATTCAAAAGAAGATCAGTATTAAATTCTTCAGTGTTCAATACCTAGTTTATAACTTGCTATATCCATTAGTATTACAGTATTTTCATATCATGCCTTTTGATCTCATCTTGTTTTCCTTGTTCCATTGGATCCAGTTCTCCACTGTGCCAAAATTAAAATTTGGGCAATGAGGCTGGAAATGCAAACTTTTCCCTTCATTTTTCTTTCTTAAAACATTAATTCTAATATTTATCACAGGTCTAATTGGTGCTAATATTTCTTCACAATAGAATAATCATCACACAAAGACTATTATTTTATCTAAATAATGATAAAAAAGAATGGCATGAAAATGTGATAAATCATAGTTTTGTAACGGAAGATGTGAACCACTATGGGGTCTACAGGATCTGAAAATTTAATCCTTCAGGGAGAGGACAATGAAGATAAGATGTTACTTTCCAGTTTAGACAAAATGTTTCTTATGTTTATGGTGAGGTCCATGTGGAGAATTCTGTGATCATTCTTAAATGTTTATTAGAACTGATAAAACTCTGTCATGATGTTATGGATGTAGAGCTGTGTTATTTCAAAAATTTTACTCTACATTAAGGTGTTGCTGATACAGTAATAACTTTACCATTATCCATCCAATGTAACAAAAAAAGAGAAAATATTTCATAGAAAATATGATGATGAATCTAATGTCATGGTAATGAATTAGATATTTTCCTTTCCAAATGGCAGAAATAAGAGGGGGAGGAGTGATTGGTGGGTAGAAGAGTTATATAAAGTTTTTTAAAACCAGTTATCTGAAAGAATGGTCTGTAATATTCACTGGGGATTTTTTGAATAATATTCAGCTTCAACTCATTTTTTTTTCTTTTTCTTGCCAAGAATAAGCAAAATTGAGGGGTTTTTACTTTGTTTCTAATTGTGCTTTGAAGAATGACTTCCGCAGCAACTTTGTGTAATATTTTAGAATTTCCATAGAAACCAAGAGAGTAGATACAAAGATCTTTGGAAAAATTCAGGACAGGACAGGAGTTGAACAAAACCTTGACCCTGAGTACTGGAAGATGATGCAAAACCAAGAGAAGACAGAAGCTGTGTTAACCAAGATCTTTAGTTACCAAACAACAAGAAGGGCCTATATATAAGAGTAAGTTTCTGTTGGGTACTGACTGGTTTTTTCAGCTTTTGAATCACCATTAATTTTAACTTCACTGTTTTCAGGTTTCTGTATCAGTTACAATGCTTCAAAAATAATGGGGAAATGAATTCACTGATTTAATTTATTGCCTATAACTGCAGATTTTCTTTATACCAGTGTCTGGAAGCCTCCAGCTTTAAACATCAGTCATGAACATGTGTGTTGCTAATTTTGCAATATGTGGAGCAGCTGGAATGTTTTTTTGCTATGTTTTTTAAGAAGTTGACACCTAATATCTGAAAAATTACAGTTGATTTTTTTCTTTATTGCTTTTTAAGTAAAAGGAAAAGCCATAAATTAAACAAGACACAAACCAGTATGTGACACATCCTGTCCTGCAGCAATTACATGGGTGTGCTAGCAATATTCACTGTTTCATCTACAGGCTGTTTTTTTGCTAAGTATTTCATTTTTGAATTCATTTGATGTTTAAGAATGAAAGCAGCAGATGGTCAAGAAGGTAACTTATTCACTGTTTAATTTGGTTTGTTTATTCTGTTATTTATTAATTCCATACCTCAGGGCCTACTGTTTGCTCCTGTTCCCACTATCCTCTGAACCACTGGAGACTGCCTACTGCTCAGGAAGTCATATTGGATTAGGAGAGCTGGTGCTTTGGGTGACATCGAGAAATCTCTCAGCTGCCTGGCTAGTGTGTTCTCCTCAAACAATTCAATGACTAGATTATGAGTTATGGCATAATATTTCCTCCATCTCATCTTTCTTTTTCTCATCAGTTTTGGAGGTGGCTGTTCTGCTTTTACTGCCTTTGGTAACATGTAGCAGTGTCTACTTCTTGGGTAATATGTGTATTCTGTTAGTATGACTTCAATATTTTCTATAGCTTTGTGGTTTCTCTTGTTCAACTAATATTTTTAAGATTAAAATAAAGTGCTAATGCTGTTTGAGATGAGTCATAAATTGACAGATAGAGTTTTCTCTTACATCCATTAAAATTGCTGTCAAAACACTAATTATCTTCAGTGTTCTGAGACCTGAACAAGCATTCAGGATGTCTTTGAAGAGTTTGAGTTAATACTTGAATTCCTGAGATTTTAATACTCAGAACTTTTTAAAATTTTTTATACAGATTTTCTGAAAAAAATTTTTTTTAAATTTTTAAAGAAAAGTATTTTTTTATTACTGTGAGTAGTGATTAATTATTGATAATTACTATTAAAATCATGTGAATCCTACCCTGAAAGCTAACATTTTCTTATCTGATTTTTTTTACTTTTTTTTTTTTTTTGGTTAAATAACTGGCATTAAATACTTAATATTGAAAGAAAATAGTTTAAATTGAATAGTTTTAAGAAACTACAGGAATGTTAAATTTCATCAAGTAAATAGTATTAAATCAAATTATCTGTGCCTAAATATAACCACATTGGTACAACTGCATATATTCAGCATAAGAAATTTCAAATGAAGTACTCTTGACAGATACTGCATCTGTTAGAACATTTAATAAAAACTAAAGTAGTTATGGAATAGGTCAACAATATTCTCAAAGCCACTCTTCATTCTCGCTCTGATTCAAACTTTCTCTAAAATCCATTGTTGTTAGGTATGGGAATTTCATTTGGGATTTCTTTAGGAATATTCAGCATATGGAAGCTTCACAGAAGAGTTCTTGAAATATATTTGATGCAGTAGTTTCCACTTTTGACATAAAGCCTCAAATTAAAATGCTTATGAAATGACATTATATTCTAATCAATTTGTGGAAGATTTATTGCTTTGTGATAGGTTACCCTAAGGATTAGCTGAAAACTTATTTTACTTTGAAGTAAATAAAAAAAGTATACAAAAGAATTTTTGCTTCTGAAGTCTGTATATTATCTGTAAGAAGAACTATAAGTTTTCTTTTTATATTTAGCTCATGTTTTATGGAGGAAGAAAATGCTGAAGAAAATAATGATTTTGTGATGTTACATGGATAGATGTGCAAGTGAGCTCATAAAAGTATATTTTCCTCTACTAATTCCTCTTTTAGGAATTCTTCAAAAACAAAAAATTTTATGGCATCTAATGACAGAAAACTAAAGCCAAATAATTTTAAACATGAGTCAAGGAATGAATATGAGAATAATTTAGCTTTAAAACAATTTAATATGGTTTGTGATAGGTTTTCCAATGTTATAAATATTTTACTTGAGATAGTGTGTTCTTCAGAAGGTATGCTCCAGCTCAAAAGAGGAATTGATGAAAAAACCCTATAGTCTATATCATAGAGGAGATCAGGTAGCTTCTCACTATGCTAGCATCTTTATTTGCATTCTATGAATTTTGTCTCCAACAAAATCAAATCAGAACTGAATTTGCCAGTGGGTTATCAGCTGATGTTAAGGGAATAACATTTGCTGAATTCCTTTTCTTCCATATGTGATTCTTAAATCATGTACACAAATACAAGGCCATGGCAGGTAGTGCAACTATGATTGTCATATTATTGTTGTTACTGCTCCCGTACTACATTTAAGGACAAACCAAGGTTGGGGTCCTACTCTCACCTGCTTGATCAGCAGAAAATTGTTGAAAGAGCTTCTTGAACCATCTCACTTCATCCCAGACCCTTCTTTCAAATTACTGTGCTTACTTTCTTTGGTGTATTCAGTTTTTCTCTCACTTCTACAGTTAGCACAGAAAGAAAAAGGTTAAATAGAAGAGATGGTGATGAGTGACTTCAAATAAAAAATAATTCTTGTCTGAGAAATACTACTAGCTACTGAGAACTAAAATAAAGGACAAAATTATAATGTTGCAATAAAAGCATCAATGTCAATATGAGTACATATATTGGACTTAGCAACCACAAAATTACTCCAAAATATTAAATTTGGGAGGGCGGTGGCAGGTGTCAGTCAATGTATATGTAAACCACTTTACTTCTGCTTTTTGTTTTGTTTTGTTTTAGGAATTGTGTACAATGACAGCTTCAAAATTTGCCTATCATCTCCAATAAGCAGTAAAACTGAGCCAGGCTGCTATTTAGAAAATAAGTTTACACTGCTGTATGTCTGCAGCTAACATCCTCCATGAGTCGAGTGTTTGTTAGTGTTCCAGATTCAATAATCGACAACCATGTTTATGGCTGTCTCCTTTTTATATTCCAGTTGCGTCGAAAGACCTGAACTGCAACAAATGTAACAGAAATAGTAAGAGGCAGTTCCTGAGGAGGGAATCATACCTACTCTTCTAATAAAACACATGTTGGGTGCACCTGGAAGAAACTATCAAGCCATATAAACTGTATCCATATTCAAGTTTAACTCAATGAAACTTTCTTTATCATATTGTCACAAGAGCCACTTATTTTCTTCTCAAAATTTCTCATGCAGCTTCTAAAGAAGATAGAGATGAAGTAGGATTTATGATGTGTTATAGAAAATTATAGATATTTTTACTTTTCAAGAGTATTGTTTCAGATATCTGAATATTAGTTACGTATTTCAATAATACTATTAGAGCCAACCAAGGGAAGAGGGCAGAAATAAGATTTAGAAAAATGTCAGAATTATTAAGTATGAAAATGATTACTTCTTGCAGGAGCTCAGGCTTGCACAAGTTATTTAAGGAGGGAATTAGTACTATCCTCTTAATAGTCAAAGTTTGAAATTGTGTCAGATTTTGTGCTTCCATTGCTTGAATGGTCACATCCAAAGGGTAGTGGTGAACAGCTCAAGGTCCAGATGGAGATTAGTGACAAGTGGTGTTCCTCAAGGGACAGTATTGGGACCAGTAGTTCAATATCCTCATTAATCCCATCTCGCGGGATCAATTGCACCTTCAGCAAGTTTGCACATGACACCAAGCTGAGTGGTGCAGCTGATATATCTGAGGCACAGGATGCCATCCAGACCAACCTGGAGAATCCTGAGAAGTGGATCCATGGGAACTTCATTAGACTTAACGAGGTGAAGTATAATGTGCTGCACCTGGGTCAGAGCAACCTTCAGTATCACTACAGGCTAGGAATGAATGGGACAATAACAGCCCTGCCATAAAGGCCTTGGGGGTGCTGGTGGATGAGAGGCTGGACATGACTCAGCCATGTGCACTCACAGCCCAAAAAGCCAAATGTGTCCTGGGCTGCATCCAAAGCAGCGTGGGCAGCAGGGCCAGGGAGGGGATTCTGCCTCTCTGCTCTGCTCTGGTGAGACCCCACCTGCAGTGGTGCATCCAGCTCTGGGGTCCCCAGCACAGGAAGGACATTAATCTGTTAGAGCAAGTCCAGAGGAGGCCACCAAGACATTCAGAGGGATGGAGCACCTCTCCTATGAGGAAAGACTATGAGGATTGCTCAGCCTGAAAAAGAGACTTTGGAGTGACCTAATTGTGGCTTTCCACATGAAGGCAGCCTACAAGAAATACGAACAGAGACTTTTTGCAAGGGCATATAGTGACAGGATAAGAGCAATAATGGTTTTAAATTGAAAGAGGGTAAATTCAGACAAGATATAAAGAAAATATTTTTACAATGGTGATGGTGAGGCACATGAACATGTTACTCAGAGAAATGGTAGAAAACATCCAAGTTAAGGTTGGATGTGGCTCTAAGCAGTTTGATCTAGCTGATGATGTCCCTGTGCATTGCAGGGAGGTTGGACTAGCTGACCTTGAGAAGTTCCTTCAAACTTAAACTATTTTATGATGCTATGATTTTATGAAAAGTAAATGCACTCCAAGAAAGCATGAATTTGCCAAACACTCTGCATGTGTATGGTTTGCATATGAAGAATGGAACCACAAAAGCAAATATAAAATTACACAATCATGTATTTTTATCTTATTTATCTGAATAATCATTTTTGCTTTTTAACATGACTAGCAACCTGTGGACTTTGCTCAAGCAAGATTCTCAGTACACTATAAATGTGGCTTTTAAATTAATGCATGTACTAAGAGTGACAAATTTGTCCTTAAATCATGCTGCGTTTGTTTCTCATGTTAAACTGCAGTACCTATCTGACAGACTTTTCTAAAAAGTGCTGTAATGTTAGTTATAGTGAAGACTCAATCTACTAGAAAAGGAGTAGACCACTTATTACAGTAGCTACAGTGCCTCAGTATTTGTAACTTCAGTTACAAGTACTTGGCTTCACATTACTGAGAAGAAACATCTCCTTTAAGCCAGGGCTCTCAATGACCATTTCAGCATTGAGTGAACCTACTTGATTTGGTTTGAATTGAAGAATATTTAACATTATTTTCTTTTTGAGTTTTTAATAGATATGTTACATGTTAAGGAGTTTTTCACATTCAGTGTAAGGCATAAAAATCTGGATTTGATCTGTGACAAGCAGAAAAGAGCAGAGTTCCAGAAGGGGTTTGTATGCAGATGCAAAGCCACATGGATGTGCTTGGAGTTCAACACAAGCACAGAGGTAGGCACAAACTGCAGTCTGTCCAAACCCAATGCTATAGACACATGCATGCCGACTTACACAGTGTTTGGGCTGTATCCAGAGCTCACTGTAAGAGCAAAGCTTTATCTTTAGGCAAGGTTATATTTTATTTTCCTCTTTTCAATACTTTATCTTACATCCTGAAAAAACTCATTAATGAACACATTCTGTGACCTCTGGGAAATCAATGACTATATTTTGTTCTGATTTCTATAGCATGCTAGTCACAGCTGTAAATCTGGGCTATAAACAGTGACACATTACAACAAGCATGTCAGTTTTCAACTATCAACTGATAATGCCTCTAAATTATAGGTAATGGTAAACAGCAGCTTTAAGAATACTCCTAATACTACTCACGTGTTTCTTCTATGCTTCATGTAGTACATTAGGTAAAGGCAGTTAAACTGGAAAGAGTAAGGAGTTGAATGAAATATTGAATATTTACCTCTTCAATTCTAAACCAGAAGAGTTATTAGAGAAAATATGCCCGCCTCAAAGTATTTCTCCAAGCATGAGTTTGGATTTTAAGATAGACAAAATTGTTTCTACTTTCTTCAGGTTTGAAACAGTGAATGTTTGAACAGTAAGGCTAATTGGAAAATTAATAAGACCCTTTCTTTAATGAAATTATTGTGTTAATAATGACCTTATTTCTCCCAACCCCTTTTCAGATCTTTATTGAAATGATACTATTCAGTTATATGTCAGCTATATTAAGATATAATTCAAATACAATGGAGAAGAAATTGTTACCTGGCCCCCAAAATGAAAATCTAATTCTAGTCCTGGGCTCAGATCTCATTTAGATTGAGTTCTAACATGTCTAAAAGAGTTTCTACAGCTATCAAAAAATAAGTGCTGAACACAAAGGAGTATTAAAGCCAAGAGAAATAAGAAAGTCCAATTGAGATGAACAGCCATCCTGCTAGCCAAGGTTCTTTGTGTTCAACTGCAAACAAAGGAGATGGCTCAGAAAAAGTATCAGCACAGGGCATGGGTAAGTAATACTTCTGTCTGTGATCTGTGACCATCTTCAGTTCAGAGCTTCTGGTCATCTGCAGCTCTCTATGAATTCAGTAGCCCTCACTGAGTTTTTCTTCCATTAGTTTATTCTGCCCCTCTTTGAAGGTATTGGGATTTACATATCTCTAACATTTGAAAAGCCACTGTCTCCTGCAAGACCATTTCCTGGAAGTAAATTCCTATTTTCCTCTTCATAATAATAAGCATAATTTACTGTTTCTTGTAAATGTCCCTTGATTATTGCTGAACACCACTCATCACTGGTCTTCACTTGGATATCTATCCAGAAATTATGACTGTGACCATCCAGCCAATTTTTTATCCACAAAGGGGTTCACCCATCAAAATTATGGTCTCTCCAGCTTAGAGACAAGGATTTCATGTGAGATGATGTCAGATACTTGGCACAAGTCCAGGTAAATGGCATCTGTTGCTTTTCCCTTATCTACCAACTCTGTCATAAAAGGTCACCAGTTTTGTCAGCTACAATTTCCCCTTAATGGAGCCATGTTGGCTGTCACCAACAACCTCCTTATTTTCTATGTGCCTTAGCCAGGTTCCAGGAGGATCTGATCCATGATCTTGCTGGGCACAGAGGTGAGACTAAGTGGCCTGGAGTTTCCCGGGTCTTTCTTTTATTATTTGTAAAAATGGGTGTTATGTTTTCCTTTTTCCAGTCAGTAGGAACTTTACAAGGCAAACATGACTTCCCAAATGTGATGTAAAGTGGCTTAGCCACTTCATCTGTCAGTTCCCTCAGAACCGGAAGATGCATCTTATCAGGCCCCATGGACCTATGAAATGTTGGAGTTCAAGATTCTTAAGGCAGCAAGGAGTTATAAAGCTCTTGCAAGTTCCATGAAGGTCACAGACCACTTAAGCATTTGTTTGAATTTTATAAAATACTCATCATATATAAACCGAAAATATGCTTTCCTGAAACAGATACTTGCTCTTTTATTCCTTCTGATTTCCCATTGTCATTGTCATATACCTTTTCAGAAATAAATTTTAAAAATAAAAAAAAAAACAAAACCAGAAAATGTTGGATGAAAAAATTGTGCAGATAAAGCAAGTGCCATTCTAAATGTGGGGAACTGGAGTGTTTGGATTTAACAATCTCCTTGTTCACAGCCATCTCTGCATTTCTCTCCAGCAAGAAAGAGGGATATTGATCATATTTGACCTAAGGCATCTCCAGTGTGGATATTTACATATGAATGAGTCATTATAGGAAACTCTTACAGGTATTAAAAGATAATTATTTGCAGGGACTCTTCACCTGACCAGTTTTAGATGTCTGACAAATTGAATGAAATGTTCATGTACAGCGGAAAGGATTTGCCTGAGACACATTCTTAAATGAAGAACTAAGTCAGAAAAAGCCAGGAAATGGAAGAAAACTAGACATGGAAAGCCTTGTCATATTCTCACATTTGAGTGCAAGCTCTAGGATAGATTTAATGACAGCAGTGAATATTCAAAGGGAAGCGAAATGCTTTCCAGCAACAAATGCAACAGACATTTCCAACAACAGTCACGTGGTTTTTGACAAGACATTTAGATTACATGTGACTCAAGGAAGGCATTTATGATCATGTAAAGGTGCCTAAATTTAGACAGTGAAAACTTCCAAGCCAAATAATAGGAAAGTTAGGTATCTCTCAAGGTACACAACAAAATTCAATGTTTTATTGAGGTACAACTTAGACTGCAATCTATCCTAACATGTCCACCCTTGAAAGATAGTAAATAGCTTTAGAATTACAAACCTATATTTTTCTAACGATATAAGAACAAATAATAAACATGTTATAGACAAATATCTAGAGTGTAATCATGTAAGTAATAGTTAAAATGGATCTTGAAAAGCAAATCGTATAAAACCAATCTGATTCCGTTCTTTGATAAGCTCATAGACCTTGAGGATTGGTTTAAAAATTCAAACTCCAGTAAATATTTAGATTTTTCCCCTCATCAAATATTCAGAAGCTATCAGGAAAATATGAACTTACTATAAGGAGCCTGCAAAAATGTGAAATCACTGGAAAATAGTGTTTAAAGCACACTTAGATGGTGTTCAAAACATAGTTACCAAGTTGTCCTGTTAAGGGCTGTGCCTTGGAGCAGGGATTGCATGAGAACTGTTTTGAACTTCTACATATCATACTATGGTGAAAAAGACAAATGTCACAGTGGGTCACTTAAAGTAGATTGGTGTCACTATGACACATGGCTTAATTCTTTTCTTCTGCTTAGTGATGGAAAGGCCTCCTCTGTACAGAGCAGTACAGAAAGTTATGGATACACCAGTTAAGGAGAGTTATGGTTCAATAAAAAAACCCTAAGTTCATACAAGACACCAAGGAATAATGGTGTGACCAGAGAATGACTTAAAGTCAAGAAAATATGGAGGAAAATTGGATGGATCTGGGTTCTCATACTTACTCACTAGGCAGCTGAGGGGATATGTCCTTGCATATGTGAAGGGATAGAAAAGATAGATACAAGATGTTCCATGATTGTACTTAAATGTCATACTGAAAAAAATAAGGACATCTTGGGCATAACCAGAGGAAAAAATAAAAAAGTTATGTAATATACTGCTACAAGGAATATGAAGTTAGACTTTCTAAATATTTCCTACTGTCTACAAATTTTTCTTTTTGTGATACAAGGTAAACACAGGTGACATCAACTGTTGTCATACTCGGTGCAGACATCTCTGCCATGACATCTATCTACTTACGAAAGCTACCAAAATTTGACGCATTCATCCCATCCTTTCTTTCCTTTTTTTAATCTCCTGGAGTATTTACACTTTCTGTAAATTCACAGAAATAACTAATGGCAGCCCTGAGACTTGCTCCAGGTATTGCCCTAAGTAGCTTATAATGAACCCATCTGGATCATTATTTGAAAGCATGCTATTTATGGAGGTCCCTAACCTACACTTTGCCTGCTCCACCATGGATTTACATACATTTTAAGGATGTAATAAAAGTTTGACCAGCTTCAGCGACAAATCACTTATTTCAACCATTTCAATCAGCTTCAATCTTCTATTTTCCTATTTGTAAAGCTAGTTTTGTGTCTGGAAACTAAGCAATATCCTCAATTCTGGGACGAAAAGACCACTAATTGCTGCTCTTTACACTGGTATAGCTCTTTAAAAAAATATCTGGGAAGCAAAGCAAAAACAAGTTTTAAAAAAGTGCTGGAACAGTGAGTATCTGACAGTACTATCTGGCTTTCATTCATTTATAGTTATAGACATTCACAGATATTCAAGACAATCATAATGCAGTTTTTGGGAAAAAAATGGGGTATAATTTTTTAGGACCTACTCAGAAGCCTCTTTCTTCTGTAAAAAAACTAGTGTAGATAAAAGTTTGTTAGAAAAAGAAGATACAGATAATCTGGAAACAATTATGGTGACATTTTAAAACCTACATTTTTAAAAACTGGATGAGGAAAAAAATTAAAATTCTGTTTCATTTAAGTTGGTTAGGAAAGTACAAAACTAAAAGTTTCAGTGCACCACTGGGAATTCTTTCATATAGCTACAGTATGCATAGTAAGAGATCTGTAAGGAAACAAGTGGCATAAGCACTGCAGGGGAGAAAATGCATAGAAATGTGCAAAGGAACAAATCACTTATTTTAAAACAGTGTTAATTATTTTCATGCTATTTCTCCTTTTCTACCTTCAATATATGCTGTACATCTCTATTGCAATTAAAATTAATACCAGTTACGTTACTTCATCTCGTGTTCCCGTTTTGTATTTTATTTACACATAAAATGTTACATTTTACATGTATAAATCTGTATTGATTACACAAAAATCCTAGCAAATACTCCGAACTGACTTTAACTAGAAGACTGATTTATGGTTCTTGTAAGAAAGTTTTGGCAAGAAGCACTCATTCATTTCAGTTTTGAGTTTGAACCATAAAAATCTCACCAGTACTCAGATTTTTATCTGGTGCCAGACACTGGGATAACCATGCTGATCTCTGCAACCAATTTAATTTCTGAATATGAATCTAATGGAACAAAATAAATGGGAATTTTGAGTGACTTGCACTGTATTTTAATCATCACTTACTATTTAAATGGTTAATGAAAAATCAGTTCCTCAAGGAGAAACAGTTTAATGCATGACTTCATTATACTTTCATTTTTTCTCACATACCAGCAATAAGACCGCTCTGCAAATAGGCTGTTAATCACCTAAAACTAAATGTTAATCCTGTTAACCTACTTCCAGTGTTTAAATCTTGTTATGTTAATGTCATGGCAATAATAAAAAAAAGATAAACCTTCTTGCACTCTCACAAATGTTTTCTCAGAGAGCTATTCATTGCTCTCAGAAAATACTGTGTATTTCCAAAACAGAAGACTGCTTTCATTTGTGTGTTTCCAGTAAATCTAAGCTTTCCCTAACCGCCTTTCTTTTTTCCCTTTCAACTTGCAATAGGCTACCTTCCAAGAATCTGCTAACAAGTGCTAACAAAAATCAAGATCTCTCCTGAAACAGAAGCGCATAGAACAGTCCCTAAAATCAATTTGTATTGTAGTTTCAAATCATCCTTAAAAACCCAGACAAATGCAAATAAATGTAATCAGTTTATATATGCAGGACTGTGTCAGTAGCATGCATTATGCTCTCAACAGAACTGTCAGAGATGTGAACAGTTTTTGATGTTATTTTAAGTATACAAAATTGTTTAATAATTTCTATTCATGAGTATTCTAATAGGACAGACCATATATGAAACACAAAACTCAGGTGGTAAATTTTTGTGAAATTTCTATTTGTTCTTTGGGTTATTAAAATTCCCTCTCCCTGTGCATTGTAAATGAATTTCAGCATTTACTTAGAATTTTCTCTGATTTTTCCAAGTGAATGACTAGCCATCATTTATTTGGAAGCAAGATGGAGAGTCTTCCTCTATCTCATACTAGCATATGCCAGAGAAGGCAATAGTGTATTCTAGAAATAACTTCATGATTTCCATAGCAATGAAGGCTTTGCATGTTCAAAACAGACTCTACCAAACTCTGTAGAGTTTTTTCTTTTATAAATATTTTAGCATATTTTGCTTTACTCTGAAACATAGGGAATTGGAATCCTTAATCGTTGGCTAGAACATCGTATTATAAAGGGCAGCATTGAAAATTTTACAACCTATCACCTCTGAGCTTTTTCAAAAGCCTAGAGCATATATATAATTGTTAGATATTGATTAGGCAGGGCACAAATGTCTTCTGTTGTTGACATTGTTATTGTTATTACTGTTATTGTTTACATTCTTCTGTCTGTACAAGTCAGAATTGTATAAAAGTTGTATTAAAGACAAAATATGTATTTTTTTAGTAGAGTGAATAGAAGAAAGACACATCTATTCTTAGTCTGTTTTTTTACAACAATCTTCAGCTAAAATCTATGCTATTCAGACAAATTAAGCTTTGTTTTGTTCTGCTTTTAGAAGTTTAGACACCGTGGAAGTATACCAATATGGATTAAATGGACTTTTCACGTATGTTCACCAAGCCTGCTAATTCAGGTTCACCTCTCATCTTTCCCAAGCAGCACTGGTTTAAACATCAGATAATCCTGTTGTATGGACCAAGATGCGTCATGTACCCATGATGGATTGCCTTCATAACTAAGTTAAAACTTCGGTACTTAGAATAGCAGAATCATAGAATGGTTTGGGTTGGAAGGGACTTTTGAAGATCATCTAGTTCAACCATGTCACCACTGTCACCCAGCCTGACACTGAACACTTCCAGTAATGGGGCATCCCCAACTTTTCTGGGCAACCTGTTTCAGTGTCTTGTCACCTTCACAGTAAAGAATTTCTTCCTTATAATAAACCTAGATTTACCTTCTTTCAGTTTAAAACTGTTTGCCCCTTGTCCTGTTGCAACAGACCCTGGTAAAAAGGTTTTTTCTATTTTATATAAACCCCTCTTACACATTCAAAGGCCAGATAAGTTGTCAGAGCCTTCTCCAGGCTGAACAACCTGAGCTCTCTCAGCCTTTCTTCACGGCAGAGATGCTCAATCCTTCTGATAATCTATGTGTCACTCTTCTGGACCAGTTCCAACAGCTCCATATCTTTCCTGTCCTGAACCTGGATGCAGTAGTCTGGGTGAGATCTCACAAGAGCAGAGAAGAGAAGAATCATCTCCCTCCACCTGCTGGCCACAGTTCCTTTTATGCAGCCTGGGTTGTGATAAGCCTTTGTGGGCTGCAACTGTATATTGCTGGCTCATGTGCAATTTTTCTGGTTACTGGTGGATGAAAATGTCCTTTCGAGTACTTCATTTTACTGATGCAGTAACCACAAAGACGGAAAATTAAATACAGAGTCAAATAACAAAATGTTTTCCAATGCAAAATGGATTAATGAGATGGGGAATTTGTGCCTATTTGAAAATAGCACAGTATAGGGAAGATGAACAGAAGATGTATTTAGATGTTTCAAAAAGGAAAAAACATTCTTCATGAAAATCAGACCATTTCACTACATAGTTTGTACGTTAGTGTTTGACAGTATAGCCACGCACTGGGAGCCTTGGAAATCTGTTTTTGGCTAAAATGTAAAGAAATGAGCTGCAGATCTCCTTATCTTTTCTCTTTGTTTTGAAAAAGACTGTAGCACTCAGTGTAAGCCAAGAATGGTCCTCCTATTTAGTGGATTCAAAAAGTGGTCATGTGGTACTGGAGAAAGACATCTGGCACAGCTTGTGGAAAGCCTATTTTGGAAGCCCAAAAAAGAAAAAAAAAAAGAGGGTTGTGTAATCCATGGGAAAGCTAATCTTACTATGCTTACTTACTTTTTGTTATGCTTCTGACAGTATGTTGCAAAACTCAAACATCCCACAGAAAATTTTGAAATTTTGCATGAGTCTCACTAAAAGTCATTCCTTCCAAGGCTCCATAATCCACAGAACTTGTTTTGAACCTTATTACAAAGAATTCTTCTTAATTGTTTTTGATTAATACACTTTAGTAATCTCTTGCAAGAAAAGTTCCATCCAAAAGTACAGTTTCTGGTTCTAACTGGAACCAGAATTTGATTATGTGTTTACATACCAGATGTTCTGAAAACCAAGTACCTTCAACTGAGTGCATGGAGAAGAGGTTAGATATTGAATTTTTATCTTTCAAGGAGCAGTAGCCTCAGGATAGAAGCACATAGGTCTAAATATGAACTGAAAAGATCTAGTTGCTTTACCCCCATGGTGAGCAGAGGAATGATAGCAGTATTATGGATTGTTACTTCAGCAGTTGTAACAAAACAACTAGCTGTTAACTAATCTCATTTTACTTAAAGACCAACAAAGCTTCTTCAAACCTTAAGTTCTCAGTAGTATTTAATAAAAATTACCACCACGGAAAAAGTTTTCAATGTGTTAAGACTTTTAATTTGCAATTATTTTGTACTAATTTTCATAATGATTTAAATAATTATATTATTGTTTTAGCTTCATCTCTTGATTTTTTTTTTCTCTTTATTCTTTTTCCATTTTTTTTTCTTTCTCTCTTATATGATAATTTGCAGTACAATACGTGGAAGAGAATTTGAATTGCCAACAGAGTTGACTCATTTCAAAGAGATAGCTCCATCTAGTGCCACAGTCAGACACCATTTAAAATCTCTATCTTTTCTTGAACAAAGTAGAACTAAAAAATTTTCATGGCCAAAATAATTAATACTTTTTGTCTCCTGCTGAAAAAATAAAAATGTGAATAAACAGGTGAATGTGGTATCTCAGATATTATACAAAAGAAATTTTAAATATACATTCTCCTTGAAGGAGCTGAATTTGCATCATAGGTATTTTGTCTGCATTTGATTCTAGGATTCTCTGATTCTGGATGCTCTTACTATGAACAATTGTGTACAATAATCTGCTGGAGGAAAATATTCATCATCAATTCTCTAAGACATCACAGTCTATTTTTTTTTAGGAATATTTAAGACTTGGAATATATAAAATGCAAGAAATTTCTCTTATATGTCCAACAAGGACTGTTCAGTTGTTCAGTAGTTGTCTGCAAAAGAAAACATACTTAGGAAACTTGGATGGTGTAAATCTAAAATAATTGAGCAAAGACAATCCGAATATTATTGTTTTCATGTAATCATTGGTTTTAACGTGTTTACCTGTGAATTAATGGTAGAATAAGTTGCTTCCCTTACCTATTTGTAAATTAACTAATGGTAGAACAATTTGGTTCCTTACTCCAGATTTTACCAGTATATTTGATATTTTCTCAAAAACCTTTACCTTTATAATTAATCATATTCACTTCCATATAAAAGCATGCACCTGAAAACCAAACCACACAAAGAGGAACAAAGAGAAAAGTTGCAGTACCTATATTTTATGAACTACTAGACCTGAGATCTCCAATAAAGTATGCAAGGAGTGTGCAACAAACCCCGTATTTTTATTTAGCATTCTCTGTAGTTTTCTGGGGGAAGAGTTAAAAAACACTTTAATTAGGTTTGCAAACAATGCTAAACTAAAGAGAATGTGGAGCAGAACTGGGAACAGGAAGCAGCAAAGGAAACTAGGAAATATTGGCAATATGAAAGCATAAAGTAATGAGACTGAGAGTAACCAAATGAGATTCAAAATGTTGGGTAAATAATTTAAATGTCAGACTGTAATCTTAAAATAACTACCAAAAAAAATTGCTGTCAAGCTTAGTGATGGCACTAACAGTAGATAAGTTACAGACAGTTTTGCAAACAAGAACAGAGAAGTTTTGTGTTAAGTCTCAGACATAACATAAAGTACCAAGCCATGAGAAATGGACTTATTACCTCTTACAAACCTGTGATGATCTTGAATGTCACATCCACCTTAGAGTATGTAAGATTTGACCCTGCCCAGTGAGGGCAACATTAGATTTTCAGAGACTTTCAAAGGTCTTTGAATAAAACACGTGAAAAAATAGCATATTGAAAACTAATATTTTTTCTCCAACTAATTTCTTATGTTGCAATCAGTAAGCTTTTCACAGCTTTGGAAGAGTGCCATAAACCAGAAATTTTAGTATTCTTTCTACTCAAATTTTATTTGTAACTTATTTGTTGCAGAAATGATTTGTTTGATATTCTTTAAGAGGTTTGTAAGTAAGGTATTATATAGGCCAAATTATAAGTTCCCATTAAATTTAGCCTAAAAATTTTAATGAAAAATTTACTAATGATATTTTATTCTGTAAAGAATAAATATCCAGATAATCATCCAAAATTAGTAAAACACTACAGAATTTATCAGTGTCGCTAGTTAGTTTCTTAATTGGATAAATCTTGGCAGCTGAATAGAGTATTCAATCCTGGGATATTTCCTTAAAGACCTGGATGTATGTGTCCATGGACCTCAACAAAATCAGACCCTAGGTGGTTTTCAAAATTCATTCTGCCAACCAATGGTTTATGTATTGAAATATTAAATGTTTGCTACCATATCATAATAGGATCTTCATTATATTACCTTGTTTAGAGATATGCCTTTCTCTTTTTAATGCATAAATGATAAAATTACATCCATACCAAATAACATGGCATATTTTTTTCCAGTGCTTAAAAATTTTCATGCAAGAGTTTCAAAACTAGTAAAGAATACGAGCGACTTGTAACTGACTTTTGTGGAAAGACTATTGATAAAATATTAAAAATATATTCATTATATTCATATTCATCCTCATATTCATATGAGGAGATTTTAAGTGCACATATTATACATATAAATTTACATATATACATCACCTTATTACTCTCTACAACTACCTGAAAGGAAGTGTAACCAGATGGGCATTGGTGTTTTCTCCCTTGTAACAAGTCACAGGACAAGAGGAAATAGCCTGAAGTTGTGCCTGGGGAGATTTTATATTGCTTATCAGGAAAAATTTTTACACCTAAAAGGTTATCAAGCTCTGGAACACACTATCCAGGGAAATAGTGGAGTCATCATCCTTGAAGGGGTCTAAAAAATGTTTAGATGGCATGTTTAGGTACATGGTTTAGTAGTTCATTTGGCTAGGTTCATGGCTGGATTCAATGTTCTTAGGGATTTTTTCTGCCTAAATGGTTCTGTGTCTTAGGATTTAATTAGGTAGGTAATGATATTTCAATGCTTGAACAGTTTACTGGCATATAGATAAAAGTTACAGGTAAAAATATGGTGGCAAATTTTGTTCACTTACAGGAAGAAAATGAGTATTTCCAAACCCGCAGTGAAGGACGCCTAAAGGAATGACTTTTCCTTTCTAAAGGGAGACCAGACTGAAAGCTGGGAAAGTGTACTGGAAGTATTCACCAGCCACTCAGGAACTTTAAACCATGTATGTTGATTGGTGGTTTTGTAATGGTAGAATTTCAGCCAGAGTGAATGTGTAGTGTTTAACTTCATTCCAGGGAATTATGATTTTCAGTTGAAATGCCAAATATAGAATTAACTTCTACCTTTCCTAACATATTTTGTGGTAACAACACTCATGATAGATGTTCATACATACACATACACATCTCTGAATTTAATTTCCCTTCTCTTAGGTCCCAGGCAATGATACTAGGATATTTTTTTTCTTATATAGATTAATATATTTTTCATATTTTCCTCTGATGACCACATTATCCAACGCAATCAGCGCAGCTCTCTGCTTTATCTTTGATGAAATATATTAAATATATTTAAATATAATGGCTGATTGAATAAGTCCATTATCTCTCTAAGGTTTACCCTTCGACCTTGGTTTTGCCATAGTTTTGATGTCACTTAACATCAAATCACAGCAATGATTAATGTTCCTTTCTTCCGTTTTTCAATATTCTATTAAAAGTGTATGCATATTTTTGCTCATAATTATGGTAGAAAAAATTAATTGAAAATAAATAAAATATTCAAATAGCAGTGGAGTCAACATGTGTTATGTGAATGCAACTGTGTGCTAATGTATTTGGGACAGGAAGTTTTCCTTTGCATCATAGTCCTTAGGGATGGCTCTGGAAACATCTGTTATTTCTTTCTCTTCTGGGAAAATTTACAAAAAACTTGTAATATAGTTGTGTAGTCTCTAAGCAAAAATCTATTTCTTCTTTGGGTCATGAGCTGGTCAAAAATGTTTTTTTCAGGAATGTTCAGAAGAACAGTTCTTTGCCTGTCTACCTGAAAACTGCTTATGGATGTTACTGTCTCAAAAAACCCTTAACTTTTTGTAAACATCTATAAATCATTTCATTACAGAACAGTGAGAAAAATTAGTTTTATATTTTTAAAATTACTTTTAGTAATAATTTTATTAAGAAGAAAAAGTCTACCTGAATAGATTCCTACAACTCTGAAATGCTATATATGTATTTTACAGATTGCATTTGGTATAGTAAATGTCACTTTTAAAATCAGTCAATCCAAATTTCCAACCTTTTTATACAGAAATTCTGCACTGGTAAATGGAACTAATTTTAAAGTACACCAAGAAAATTAATGTTTGAAAAACTGATTCTAAAAAAAGTCTACAAACAGTATTTTTAAAACTGCATAGAATATTCAAAAACATCTCTTTAAAGTGCTTATACTTTTTACAGAATTCCAAAAGCTATTGCCTATCTTATTTTTCCCTTCCAATTAAGTGTCTGAAAAATAATTTATTTATAATGATACTTTAGGAAAAGAAAGTCAAAATAATTGTTATTTATAAAAGGAAGTCTTACAGTTACTGGCAAAGTCTCTTTATTGGACTAAGTGTTAGGAAGTAAAGAAAGAAATTATGACAAAAAACCAAAAACCTCAAAGCAAAACTCTGAAAAGTAGTTTCAGACCTGACATAATCTGTTATCAGTTGTGCTGTATTGGGAATTAAAGTAGAAGACAAGATTTGTCCTCAGTATTTATATCAGTTAAAACTACAACTTTGTGCAATATTTAACTGGGAGCACAACTTCAGACATACTGACTTTAATGCATTCCAAATTAATGTGGACACAAAATCAGGTAGTCAATGCAGAGCACAAATAGAAAATGCGATAAAAACACATGGTATAAAACGGAAAGAGAAACAAGAAATTATGTCTTATTGCAAAAGAGAGGTATAGTAGAGGAAGTATTCAGATCTGAAATAAAAATATTCTTTGGCAGACTTTCAACATCTCAACCTATAGGTCATACATTAAACATTGAAAAGTGTAAGTTTTCAGAAAACTATGAAAAAGAAAGTTGCCTATCTGGAGTCTAAGCCAGGTCAGAGCCATTGCTCATCTATGTGGAATGGCCCTCTAGTCACAGCCCAACACTTCAAAGGCACAGGAATTTCAAAGATGTTTTGAGATTTCCATTGTTTGAGTCTCAGAGAGTCTGTGCTTTGAGGATGAGGATACTGGGGAAACTGTACTGGTTTTACGTTTTCCCTTCTTATTTTCATAAGCCAGTCATTGTGGGGAAGATGCTTGTGTACAGTATGTATTATGTGTACAGTAATCAAAACCATGTTTTAATTTCCCATTTTATGCAAGTAAAGTGACATGTAGGGAAAATCTCCTCTTGCTTACATAATCTTTCTTTCACAGCTCAACAGACAACAAAAAACATCATTTGGAAAAAGTATATTTATTTCAGCACTTGTGTAATGTTTATCAATATGGATTTCCAACCTTGATTTCATAATTTGAAAAAGAGGTCTAAAGATGTGTAAACTGATTTTGCAATTAACTGATTTCTTTTTTTGAGCCATTGAACTCAATTATTCTGCTTAGCAATTGGACATAAGAGGAGAAGAGGGAGTGGAGCAAGGGGAGGAAGGAAAAAAGAAAAAACTTTTGGAGAAATGCCACTTCTACTGCTTGATGAAATTTTGAACTGTATCTTTTGTCATATAAAGGCCCTGAACTTATTCTGAGATACTAACCATAGAAATAGAACAATCCTGACTTGCCCCAAGAGTGGATGAACTTTAGTCACAAGAAATAACTGTGGACAAAAGTAGTAAAAATTCTCATGTCTGGGGATTTTAAAGCAAACTGTTCATTTACCAAGTTTAATGAAGCATACAGATTCCAGTCCTTAATCTGTATTTAAACTAAATGGGACATAGCTAACAGTGGAGGCCAGAATACTTTTTGACTGTGGTAACTAGGCAGTTTGCTCAAGGAAAGAAATATGCTGACTTACTCCATAAAATGAAGAGTGGACAGCATATTGTTTCTTGAATATTTTAAATATAAACTTTTTCATAAAAGGAAAAACTGCAGTTCTTGTACTACTTCTTTATCCAAAACTGTTCCATGAGACTTGGTCAAATGGAGAGATTTTTTGAGAAGGGTTTTTGAGTGACAAGAATAAACTGAATATCCTTTTAATATTTTTACCTCAAGCTATTTTCCAAACTCTCCTTTCTGAATCACAAGCTCCTCGACCAGAAATGTCTAAGAGGGTATTATAAAGCTTCTGAGGAGTTAAATAAATGAAATGATTTCTGGCCATGATGCCTGATGGAAAATCATAATTTGCTTTATATTGTGGGAATAATGGTATCCATGTTTCAAAGTTCTGCAAAGCTGAGTAGCCTACACAATTTCTGGGCCTGATCTAAAGCCAACAAAGATATTGCTATGGGAGCTGCTGTAGTTTCTGACTGCAGAGGAGTGAAGGATCCAGAGCTGAGCTAATGAGGGCAGGGCTGTGCCCTGCAGCGCTGCACATACAGCCTGGCCTTTAGGCCCATCTTCTGCTGCACAGGTCCCTTAGACAGAGGTTAAACTCAGACACAAATTTTGACAGCAGAGGCTGTGGCACCCACTCTGTGCCGGCAATTGCACCTTCCTACATTCCCCTCATTTTAAGTGAGGAAATTCCCTCTGTTTTAGACAGTAGAAAAGTTGTATCCGTGTAAGATTGAAAGACAGAAAGGTGAGAATCTCTGCTATGGACACAGTCTGCACTTGCTTTGAAGCCGGCTCTTGCACTGACGGCTTTCTCTGGTAGAAATATTTTCTTCGATTTGGATGTTGATCTACAAACATGAATGAATCACACAGTACTGTAGTATCATAGAATCCCTGGAATTCTGACACAGCCAAAGTTTACTATGCTGGGCAGAATGTCTTTCAAGAGAAAGAACCATCACTTTGGATTTTTGCCTTTCTAATAATTTTGTTTATTTAGCAGTAAAAATATTAAATAATGAAAGTAAAATTTAAAAGATTTAAAAAATTAAAAATTTAAAAATTTAAAAGATGCTGGCCACCTTCCAAACCTGCTAATCTAAAACTTTCACGATTCGGTTCAAATCCAGTGGAAAGTTGGGATGTTTGGACCAAATCCCTTCCAGAGGCTCCTTACAAACCTCAGGAATTGGAAATTCTTGGTTCAATAAAGATGGAGTTTTGTGTAGTATTCAGTTCTCCAGGGTTGAAACAAAATAAAGACAAGAGAACAGACGTCACTCCAAATTACAAAATATATAGAAGTGCAACATCTTGGTGGAATTCAACTGTAAAGATGAGCACACTGTTCAACCAGGATCCATTGCAATTGCCACGAGGGATGTTTCTCATTTGTGGAGACAGAATTTGGCCTGCAATTCCCTCAAATGTCAAAGGTGGTCCATGCAGCTTTGGAAAACTTTCTTTGCTAACGCCTAATGCAAAAATGATAAAACAACATAAGAGAAGGGAGAAAAGATTTGTTGAGCAATATAAATCTGATTGGAATGACAAATTTGTAGCTTGGAATTTTGGACAAAGGTTTTCTGCAGCTCTCCTTTTACCTGGTGCTGCTGCAGGAGCAGCCTTAAGACAATTGGATCAATTAGGCTGTTGGCTAAGTAAGAACTCTCGTGCTGTCTCTCTCGCACTGAGCGATATGTTAACTGATGTTCAGAGCGTGAGACAAGCAACTCTGCAAAACAGAGCGGCAATTGCTTATCTTCTGTTAGTGCATGGACATGGATGTGAAGAATTTGAAGGTATGTGTTGTATGAATTTGTCAGATCATTCGGAATCCATCCATGAAAGTGTACGGCAATTAGAGGATGGAATAGCTAAGCTTGGAGAAGAAAGAGGATCATTGTTGAATGATTTGTTCAATTGGTTTGACCTTACACCCTTATGGAGAAAAATTTTGAAGATAGGTTTTTATGTTTTAATTGTTGTTGTAATTCTTTTAGTATTTGTGCCTTGTATACTTCACTGTGCTAGACGAGCCACAGACAAAGCTGTCAAGGAAGTGTTTTTGGTAAAAACAGTGTTGTTCAGGGGGGTAAGAACAGTTAAAAACAGGCAGAGAAATATTCTTGGCACTCTGGGTTCCTACAATATAATATTAAAATTCTAATAATACATTTCATTTTTAATTGTTAGACATCTACATATTGTTTATATACTGGAATCTATAGCAGTATGTTACCTGTTATTTTATTGAATAAATACATTATATAGTCTAATATACTGTAACAAAATTTTAAAGAAATAACAAATGACAGAAAAAAGGTGGTAAAGAAAGATAATAGATATCAAGGCTGTGATATTTCTATTATTTTGTACATGCTACAGAAGAATGGTCTTTCTATGAAGATTGTTTTTAGGGTTTAGAGAAATTTGACCAAAATATAGTATTTCCACATATAAATAGAAAGATACAAAGAATAAAAGAAATATCAATTATTGTTCTTTATTTTCTCTCCTGTTACAATCCAGTAATCTTCTAGAATTTTACTTGACTTCACACTGATTTGGTAACATACGAATGTTAAAACTTCTTTGGACATATTTCTCTCAAGTGCATACAAAAATGGATAAAAGGTCAAATGTGCAAATTACTTGAGAAAAAGAAATTCCTTGACTAAAAGAAGTGTTATTAGGAAGTGAGAAGGATAAGAACATACGCATGTTCTCATCACAGCCTAAAGTGTCTTTTCAAGTGCCATTGCCAGGATTAAAGTTTTATAATTAAATTTCTATTTGACAAAGATGTCAACTAGTTTTCTTAGTAGTTATTATTTAATTGATGACTAAGACAACAGCTTATTTAAAGCCTCAGTCTTTTTCATAGTAAGGTATAGTTTAGATTACTAACTTTTCATCCCACTAGGATCACTCCGTTTCAAAAGGGCAACTCACTATATGTTCAAACCTGTTTTCCCATCATACTGTCTGTTTTATAACTCAGTGATGTGGTTACCACACAACATTTTTTAAATTACCTGGTCTCTTCTCTTTTTTTTCCCACCCTCTTTCTTCAGTTTTGACCTCCTTGTAGTTGTGGTCAAGCCATCACCACTGAACACTCCTCTCCTTAAAGCAAAACTTCCCAATATATATTCATGTCAGAAAAGAGCAATAACTTTCCGCCTTCATAACCACTCCTTGAAAAGTGCTACTTCAATGCAATCTATAAAAACACAGACAAATAAGAACTTAACAAGCAGCCAACTCAAGACATTACTCTTTTTTCATGCAGCCATGTTGCAGAGTTTTTGTCTTTCGTTTTTCTCTTTCCACGGCCAAGAGATCTACCAACGAGATACTCATTTGAACAAAGGAAGGTTATAGAAAAATGGTTTTTATTCCATACAAAGCTGTAGCTACAGATTTAATTTTCAATATTTTCGAGACATCTTTCACTACACATCTTCTGATGAGCGAGCAAAGAATTTGTAGCTGAGGGTCACGTACCTCAAGGCTATGGCCCATGTAGCTCAGCATCTTCTGCAGCACTGGCACTTTAGAAAGAGTGTAAGGTTCTCCCTCAAACTGCCATTTTATAGCCACTAACAAAGTTCTATCTAATGTCCAGCTTTAAGAACTGCAGTTTCTGTAAACACCCTGAGTAATCCTATGAATTATGGCAGCATCTCTGCTCTACTCTGAGACTGATGTCTCTGGTTTTCATCAAGCAGAATCCAGGAGGTAACTCAAACAGAAAGAAATAGATTTCCTTTCCTTCAGTTTGTGGCCATCACGACTAGTTCACCATTCTGTCTCACTTCAGGGCAGCAATGAACAGCAGGAAGGAATGTGAAGATGGTTATCTAGAGATTGCACGGTTTCGGGTTTTTTTATAAGATTTGTTTTGGAACACATTGTGAGCTGAAACTCCCTTACAGTAACTTAAAATTTGGGTTATATATGTTCAGAAATACATAGCAGTTTCAAAAATATTCATGCCTCCAATATTTTAGATACAAAAATTGAGTTCTCGGGTTTCCTGCTGTCAGCTGCAAAAATGTTCTGTTTGTTTTCAGAAACTCAGGATTTTTTATGAAGGTCATTTAAAAATTCTTTTTCCTCTATACAAATTATCTGCAAATGACTCTGACTTTTATAAATTAAATTATTATTCACAACTTTGTAAACTTCTTATGACCATTACTTGGGGTTTATTTGTATTTACTTTGTCTGTCTTTCCTCTATTCAACTACTTTAAAACAGGAATTTAAAAGGGAAAGGAAGAAATCAGAGTACTCAAAAACTGGAAAATGCTTCAGGGATCATAAAATATTTTCGTATTGTTTAGTTCAGTGTCTGAGATTTTCTCTGTAAAATTAGGACAAATGCATAACGAGTCACTGTAACCTAGGTAGATTACTATGTTCAATATATGGTTTAAAGGAACGCAACAGAAATCTTTAATTTTCATAGGTACCACATATTTGTCAAGACAGATTGTCCTATGTTTTGAAAGATGTGGGAATGGACATGTAAGTGAGGATGATATTTTTCCTTTTTCATTCAGAATGCCACAATTCTATTCTATATGACTCCAGTGACATTTTAAGCAGCTGAACAGAACTATGAATTAAACACCAGATGCTTAGTTATTTGAGGCTTTTGCATTTCTGTGATTAAAAATTCATTCTCTTCAACTGAGTCCCTCAGCTAAACCTTGAAGACTTTCCAAGATTATAGAAGTGCTTTGGAATAGAGAGCAAAATCTTCTGAGTAAATCCACCAATATGAAAGAAGATCTCTGTTCTGAGCCTCTTGAAACCTGCTTGGATTATTGCGAGTTGGTGGTATGAAAGAGATACCAGGACTTTTTGTGTTGGAAGCAATGGCCTATAATGTCTTCAACAGCAAGCCTTTTGTTTCTCATTAAGCCTATTCCCATTCTCGTGTGACAGTGCCTTACACATATTTAATTTTCATACAAAAACTTCTGTTCTGAAGATAAGTGCTACATTGTCTATCTGTGACTTAAAAACTGCACAGCACACTGGTACTAATAACTGTACCAGACACCAGAAATATAAACTGATTGTTGATAAACAGAAGACTTAATGAAACCATCTTATCTGAATTGTTATAGCATTGAAAAAGTAGGAAATAAAGTAGATTTTCTTTGTAAATGGAGCCTCTAATTTTTAGATACATTCTCTGAATTTTTCATTATCCCCAAAAAATGAGTATTAGAGACCTTCTGTGTGACTAGGGAGTTTCTTTCTTTCATACAGATTATTTTTCTCAGGTTGAGGTTTTTTGCTTACTTAGGAGTAAGATAGTAACACAACAGAAATCCTACAGCTCCAAAATTTTGCTCTATATATGAATTTATGCAAAGTATGAGAAAATCTTCATATTATCTCTTCACGCAAATCCAGAATATAAAGAGATGATGTAAGTTTGCTTTGGACAAGGCCCACAAGTGAAAGAGAAGAGAAATATGCACATTCTTCAGGAAGTTGCTATAGATAAAGAGCCAAAACTGAACCTTAGTCCAAATCTGGCCAACGGCACAAGTTTAAAACTTAAATAGACACAAGTTTTGTGTCTATTTTGTGTTCTGTTGCTAAAAACAAAAAAACAACTTATCCAAAAAAAGGGCCAAAATATGTGGAGAAATAAGTCCAAATGTGAAGACTGAGACATGGCAGTCACTTTTAAATTTACTTGAATTTGGAACTGGGAATTTTGGTTTAGGCATTCCAGTGTAGATATCTGGGTGTTTAAGATAAACTGTTTATGATCTCATTGTCAAATGAAACATACTCTGTTCCATCGATAGTGCCGGGGTAGTGCCAATTTAAATAGGTGCCTAGTTTTGGTCAATTTAATATTTCTTTAAAAAGTTGAATTATTTCATGCTCCAAGTTCTAGTTTAATCAGTAATAAAATTTTAAGATATATTATTCTGCTTCTAGAAATTATTATGTTACTATGAGTTTTGAAGGATTTGTTCTATTTTCCCCAGAATTACTTATCCATCCTTGCTTTGCAATGGGATGGACCTCTTTCTTGTATGGTGTGGTAGCCCAGAGCACACAGGTTTGTGAGAGATTGTTTAACGTCGCTGTGGCTTCTGCTCTCCTCAAACCACAGCAATGACTTTTCTATTGCTGTTAGGTTTGCATATGGAACCCCCCAAAGTCCCTTTGTATCCTCCATCTGTGAAGACAAACCACAAAGTTTTTTGTCAGCCTACACTAGGATGATTATGTATAATTAAACACTTCTAATTAAGTCATATATCATGGTTAACTCTAATGTATTTTCCAGTAATATCCAAGACACTGTTTTTTATCCACCCATGCTAGCAGAATAAATAGAAACTTTCCAAATCATTCTACAGTAAATCCCTGTCAGGGCCCTAAAAGTACCCAGATGTTCAGCTCCCTGCACAGACCACAGAACTCCATGTTTTCTTTGGTCCAGGAGGTCTATCAAGACTCAGGACTGGGCTGGCCTGAGGTGCATTGCAGGTGTAACTGGACCCAGTCTTGTCATCTGCTGTTAAATTTCCATTTGCCTTTCCTGAACTGATCTTGAAGCTTTCTCGGAGGTTACCATGCCTCTGTCTGATGAGGTGTCAGTGGGACTGGTTGCCTCCAGTGCCTTGCTCTGCTCCCCTGGGTTCTCATTGTGGGGATTACTGCCCTGCTGTTCTGGGGGCACCCTTAGCTCCCAGCTCAGTGTCTCTCTGGAGTAGCCTCACTCTTGCAGCTCTGAATAGTCCCCAGGTAAATGTCTACCAGAACGTGTTCATAAAAATGAGAAATAACCTTTAAATTTACAGAAAAATATGCATATTTTACATACAGAAGTAAGTTAAAGTCTGGGTCAGTGAAATGGGAATCTCTCTCCTTGCTTCACTTTCTGAAGGCACCGACTTCAGTGTCTTCACACTTCCACACCAACAATCATTTTGAACTTTCAGTTTAAGACTGTAAATACCCCTAGCTGTAATAGCAGGGCTTTGTGCCTGACTTTTGAACATTAAACTGTACAGAGGCTATTATCAGCCTTCAGACACGGTTGGCTGAATGTAAGTTTGTAAGGTGACAATGATGTTTTTACTATTTTTCTTGCCTAGATTCATACAACTGTCTTAGAGATTTTTCCTGGAGTTTTTTTAAGAGATTGTATATCACTACTGTATTTCACAGTCAACCATTTTGCCACTTGGGGTTTCCTTCAGCTTGCTAAGATAACTTATTTGACAGGTTTTCGTGTGTCACCCAGCTTTCTGCCAAATGTGGTGTTTGGTGTATCCTGCTTGTCACTCACTTCATTTTTAGCAGAGTTTAAGTTATTTTCAAGGAAAAGTGCTGGAAAAGGAAACAGCTGAGGCATTGTACAGTCAGCCAGGAGGAGTGGATAGCAGAGTCACTTATCTGTCTCATTCTTCCTACTTGGTTTTGTGACATAAATTGCAGAAATGAAGTAAGAATTAAATTACATCTGCATAAACACCAACAAAATGTTGATTTATGATTTTAAATATATGTTTATGATAATAAATCATTGTAATCTCATGGAATACACCATCTGACATAGGATCAGGTAAATTATGTGATGGGAGCAGTAGAAGAAATTATTCTATTCACAATAACGTTAACATTTTAAGACTGATAGAAGTGTGGAAGCCCAACATCTCTACCTTCAGATGTTGTCTCCAGACTACATGGTTTCACCTTTCCCTCTTTTTTTCTTTTTTGTTTGCTTTTTTTTTTTTTTGGGGGGGGGCCTGGTGGGGGAGGCAGGCAGGGGCAAGGGTCTGGGGCATTCTGATGCAGAGATTTCTGTTCTTCTTTGGCTTTTAGCTGTAGTCTTGTTGGAGCCTTAAATACTTACCCATACACAGAGCTCCCTAACTGACCCACACAGAAACAAGACTTAATTCAATTCAAGCAGGCAATACCCCTGTATTAACTTTCAGCTACTTTTGTTGATCTTTTCCTCCTTGTTTATCTCTGTGGTTTTTTGCCCCCCCATGACATTCCACAATGCTGCCTCTGTTACGGCTCACAGGAAAGTAAGACAGACCTGCTGGATGCATTGATGCCAAGGAAATGGTTACCGTAGCAACAAAAACAAGGTGAAAGCCCTCAGAATTTTTTTGCTAATCAATGTAACTTCTATTCCCAGCCTTAGACAAAGACAAGGTAAAGGCATGGATCCACAAATTACTGTGTTACCACATCCTCTCACATATCTTGAAGTTATATATCAATGTTACCAATACAAATTTCAGTATTTTAAAAGTATTTTAAAGAATTTTCATGTTTGAAAATAGTTTTTACATTCATTTTCACCACTTTGCTACTGAAAAAACAACAAAGCTTATAACAAGTACATTTGTGCAGCACTCTGTTCACATTCTATCCAAATTACCATGAAAAAGAAGATGACCACAGATAAGGATTGTTTTGTGCTCTATGACTAGGAACTAACACACTTTCTAGTATCAGGGTATTTTATAATTTTCAGCATTAATTATAATGAATGTTGTTTGCTTAATGACAAAATTAAAAAAATTAAATAAAGAGAAAACTTCTTTTTCCATTTTACAGGTTTTGGAAGTGACTATATTCTAAGAACTTATGGGGGAGGTATTCCCATCTTGTGCCTTTCACAAAGACTTCTCATGACAAGTATGAGTTTTAAATATGTCTCCAAAAGGAGAAAAGCTAAGGGAAAATTATTTTTTCAGAGAAATCACAGGAGTTATGCATAAAACTAGGGGTTTTTCCATAAAATTCTTACTTATTATATGTGTTTTATAACAGGAAAATGATCCTTAAAAATGACATCTTGTAAACTCACACAAGATGCTATTAGATTACAGCTGCTTACTCTGCTGCCAAAGATGAATTTGAGAGCAATGCTCATTTGCTTCTTCCTTCAAGCTCTGCCAGCATGGTATTTCCTCAACTCATTGCTGGGTGTACCTGAGGAAAAGCAGTCTGTTTTCAAGGCAGCAGGTGGAACATTCTTACACACTTTGCCGATTGAATAACAGATGCAAAATGCATAGATTGTTTCTGCATTTCCTTTAAAGAATTTAATCCTCTGATAGAACTGCTGATCTGATATAGATACTCTAAACTACAGTGTTTTATGTGCTGTAATATAGAATGTAGAGATGCCATGTGTGGGTTTGAAGGAAAAGATTCCAAAATAACCTTGAAAAGGGAAAAAGAAAAGTACCATTCACACGCTTCAAAACAAGAAATGAAATCTGGGAACGAAGCATTTTAAAAATGAAGACGTAAATCTTATTGAGGTCTAGTGTTTTTTGCCCATTTAAAACTCTGCACAAATTTAAATAAAATCAAGAATTTTTATATAATTGAGTAAATTCAACAAGTATTCTTCCAAATAGGATACTTAGGTCTAGTTTACTGCACATGGTTGACATAGAAGATTTTATTAAGGGTTGTAATGAATCCATTCTAGTTAGAATATATTTTTGGAAGGTATATAGAGACAATATGGCTAAAAAAATATTAATGTTTAAGTAGCAGTTGCAGAATTCCCTCTTTGCTGCAGAATTTTATTTCTTCCCTAATTTGGATTACAATTCTGTTGTTCAGGTTCCACTCAACAAAATCTGTTTGGGAATGTTATTTTCATCCTTGGCATACTGTAGCATGGAAATCAAGAACCTTCTAAGAAGTTAGGCAAAGGCTGCATAACAGTATCAATATTTGCCATTGCAAGCAGTTATGAAATCAGTACACCTCACACACTCATACTGTGAACTAACTGGAACATCTTGGGATATTTCTGAGGATATTAGCATTCTTGCTAAGATCACTCTGTTGCAAGGGGAAATCTCCTGGATTTTGTTGCCTGATGTGCCTTGGGCTCACGTCCTGAAGGGTTCTCAATGTGATCAGTGGATTCCTTCCATATTAGATACTGTTTAACACCACATCTAATAGGCTTAAATTATTAATAACCTTATAGTCTACTGGTCTAGGGTAAATTTAGAGCTAATCTGAAATATGTACCTCCAAAATACATCTCAGACTCACTCTTACTGCAGTGCATTCCTTCCTGTGTATACGCAACTTCCGTATAATGTCACATGAGAGGGCACACGTTGACTTTGCAATGGTAAAATCCATATATCTCATCAAGGGCAAAGTATAATCTCATCTCATTTTACTGACCCCATCACACTGTACAAGAGAAACTAAAAGAAAAATTAATCAAGCCACGCTAAAATTGCCCAGGACACTGTAATGACTGTTCATTGCAGTCTTTAGTTTTGTATTGATTGATTTAGATTGATTTCAGTGATTAGGATTGAGAATCTGATCTCAGACTCTTAATTTTGGAAAACTGTTCTGAATATGTTAATTAACTTGTCTGGTTTTTTATCACTCTTAGATTTCTATCTGGCTTTAATAGGAGGATACTATGTCATTTTTGTATTGCTATACTAACATCCAGAAGCCCTTAAAGCTTCAATAGGGATAAGACCTAGCAAGTTTAAAATATGACCAGAAGAGATTAAAAAAAAAAAAGAGGACAGTTGTAAGCATGCATAGTTTTAAGAGAATGGATACCAATGAACCAGTGAATCAATGCCTAGCCACATTAAAAGAATGTGTGATGGAATGCATTTAGGTCTGGTGAAAGTACATTAAAAGTCAACAACACTTTTCTTAGCTCTCTCTGTGTGATTCTCTGAGAGTTAGAGCTGCTAAATTGGACCAAAGTACAGCCAAACCATGCTTTCCTTGTCCAGGTCTCACAGAGCAATTCTCCCATTTCCTTTACTTATAACTATATGGCCTGGTGTTATGAAGCCATTACCCTTACAGAACTCTGATAACATTACATTTACTAGCCCACTTTCAAGGACACAAAAGAAATGCTAACAAAAATAAGATTCTCCAAATTATAGATAAACTTTTTTGTTGTTGTTAGCAACCTACAAGATTAGTAATTTTTCTATTTTACAGAGGATTTTTGCTTTCGGGCTCCCATTTTTGTGACTAAAAGCTGCCTGAAAAAATATATAGGCCCATCCATCAAACAGCACAGCTGATGCAAATCTGATACACTCAGGGTCTAAAAATGTCCTCAGATATTCAGAGAAAAAGACAAATAGCCAAAATTTTGTACAGGTGTACAAGAATATATTTACAGAAAATTCAGACATATAATAATTCTATATAACCCACAAACAGATTGTATTCCATGGTGAACATGATTTTATTGTTTGGAGGTAAATATGCATAGATAGAAGCTAGAAATAGAAATGTCTTTTTATCAACAATATGGTTTTGAAAAATTTCCTAGCAAAAGGCTGCATTGTTTGCTGCATCCCACATGCATCAGGATAATTCCTTTTCTATAAAGGTGCAGAAATGGTAGGGAGTTTGCCTATAATAAGAACATGACTGTCAAGAGCTAAGCTGCTGTCGTAATGCCTGGTTTCTTCATGTGCCTGGACACCCAGACCAGCTGAGACTCTGTCAAGGTACAGCTAGATCCCAGAGAGGAGCAAAGTCTATTTTCAGTAGAAAGAGTACCTCCAAACCTCAGGAAATTCTGAAACTAAGGTTTCAGTACAAATGTGATTCCTCAAGTTTATTTGCTTTAAATTAAAACCTCCCCCAGGAAAAATCTACTCTGTTTTATCTTTTGTACTAATAGAGGAGCTTGAAAATTATACTGGAAGCACTCATCCAAATCCTGTCATGTAAATTAGAGACCTGTGCCTACTTTATCTGTGACAATCAGGCTATGTTTGTTTGTCAGGTACTCCTGGATTCACATCATTAAATGCTGTCTATAAAACCCTCTCATTTGTAATGCCTCAAATGAAGCACTGTCAAAAACAAGGCTTATCACAGGTGTGTGTTTGTGTGTTTTAAAAAATATTGGGGATTGTCCTAAATAATTTGTTAAACAAAAATTTAAATAAACAAACAAAACCCCAAATGAAAACAAAACAAACAAACAAACAAAAATTATCCTGAGGGTACATTTCCCGGGTTTTTATTTATTTATTTATTTGTTTGTTTGTTTGTTTTTGGTTGGTTTGTTGGTTGGTTGGTTTATTTTGTTTTGGGGGGCTTTTTATGTTTCAAAGACTGCCTACTTTTGAAAGTAATACATGCTTTTTGAGAGATAATAAGAGTTGTACCAGTAATTGCAGTTGGGCAGTCTCAAGGCTGATTGGCATTGCTTTGTTTCAAATAATTGATTCCTTGCTGAGAAAGTTCCCAAGAGGATATTTTTTTAACTGGTATAGATTTTCAAGAAGTGATAACGGGGACATGAAAGATGGCATACATACAAGAGTAAGAGAAAGATTCAGACAACTTACTAAGGGAAATGTCATAAGTGCAACACAGATAACGGGAGAGGAAAAGCACAGAGATGGATTTAGATACCATCTTGCAGATAGCTCCGAGTACAAAAAAGCACATTACACAGGAAAATTGGAGCTTATGTTGCCATAGTGAAAGAGAGCCGTGATCACATTAAACATACAGGGCATTATTTTAATCTGCCTTGTTACTTTCATATAAATAGATCACTGGATCAGGTCAAATACAGCAATGGTGTTTTTTCTAAAAATAAAATCCACTCTTCTTGTTCTCTTCAAAAGATAACTCTTTAGGAGGACATAATTACTCTTTGAAAATGTACTTTTAATTTTTATAGTACATTTATATCTAAATGTATAATAGCAGTCTTCCAAGACTTTGTTGAAATTTAATTGTGTTAATTGATCACTACATTTAGTAACTTTAAGACATTAGGAACTTTTTATTGTCAGAAATAAAAATAAGGGCTAACTTTCCATAAACAAGCTTTCCTTTTCTGAAGAAAGGGGAGGATTTACTTGGATATGTTTGAAATATTTATAATTTTTTTACACCACAGTCTGTGTGGACCCACTCTTGGTGGCTCGCTAGATGGCGAGCACAGATCAGCAGAGCCCAGCCCAGAACAGCCCAGCCCCGCAGTGACAGACCTGGTCACACAGGTGGGCATGGCCTGCCAGGGCCGTGCCAGCACTCTCTGCTCTTAGGAGAGGATCAGGTCCCCTATGAACGAACATTTATGTGCCTACTTTAAAAACAGTGGCTTGAAATTGTAGTATGCATTTTACAGACAGTAGCTCAGAGTTAAAGCAATCTGGATAGCTTTCCAAGCATGAGGAGCCCTTTTGTTTTATCAGAACAGTTCTGAGTTTTCACTTAGCTATAAAAGCTGCCTAGATTCTTAGCACTTTTGAGTTTACACTCCTGTGCATATAAAGTTATTATTTTCCTCTTGGTCTCCTGATGACAGTGATTGTAAATGTATTTCCAAGTAATAATCTTGGTGAGAAACTCTGGAGCTACCCTCAGAACCAGAGTCCAGGTAGTACATGAAACTGCTTTGTTTTGCAGGACATTTAGTTGTGAAGTGTGTTGTCATTATAAGTATAGGCTTCAGCTCAGCAAAACACTGACCCATGGACATAACTGTCTTGCTAAATCAAAAACATCAGAGAAAAAGAGGAGGGACTGAACAGCTGAACAAGGTGTTCTGTTACCCCTCATTGAGTGTGCTTTTATCTCTTTCCAATCATGTGGCAAACAGCTACTAAGAAATTTATAGCTAAACAAAGTTTTCATTTTCTGATTGAAAACTCTTTGACCAGTCTGCTTGCAGCCTAACAGCGCGGTACAAATATTTGGGATATGACCTCTCAGAGCCTTTTATATCATGGTCAGTTGTTTTCATTACATTTTATCTGAAAGTATTTTTGACATGGTTCACATGAAGCAAACTTGCTGGCAAGATATGTGGTTTTGCAGGCCTATGAAGGTCACATTTACATTATTCTGTTAAAAGGCCCCAAACACCTGATACTAATTTCCTTAGCTATCCACACCATCTAAATTTTGGCAGCTGTTACACTGAAGACAAAACCTTGGGGTTGCTTGGCTCCAAAGCATTACAGCCATCTTTCTTCGAGGATTATTGATCAGAATATTCACTATCTGTGCAATATGGTTAGCCTTGAAGAGCAGTGAAAGGTTACAGTGAAAAAGATAAAAGACATATATGCTCAGGACAAGGTGGAAACAACTGCTTTCATGAGACAGAGGAGAAAACTTCTGAGGGTAGAAACAAAAATGCTGCAAGTGGTACTCAGCAAATAAATTACTGTATAACATATGCCTCTGTGTGACCACAAGGAACTATGGCTTACAAGGAAGAGAAAGGGAAGAGAAAAACAGCACTGAAACAGCTGGCACGTGCTCACCTGTGGCTGGACATCCTCTTATCAGTATTACATGACCAGGAAGCAGAAAACTTTCTGTGACTAGATCATACCACCCAGCTATGGTCAAGCAAAGATCACTACCCAAAGTCAGGGAGCTAGGGTTACAAAAGTTTAGCAACACTGAACTTCCATCTTCAGAGGGGACTTCCTTGACTCTTACCATCAGATGATCATAGGATGAGAAACCAGAAGTCAGATGTCATCAGACTTCTTTTACCTAGGGCAGTGAGCTATAAGTCTTTACATGAAGTTCATACTTTCTCATTAACTAGATGAGGAAGAAGAAATTGCACCTCTCTCCTGTTCATAAATGCATCCTTGAGAGAAGGAGCGCAGCTGTTGCATTTGCCAAAGGCAAGAATCCTGTGGAACTGTTTGCACTTGAACAAAGGCCAAAAAACTCACAAAATATCTTCACAGAAATCCAAAGGAACATTCCCATTGACTACACTACTATAAAAGGTCTGATCATCCTATAAATTCTGTCCACCTCCTAGCATCAAACTTAATTACTGATAAGTGCATCTGGTTGCTACCAAAAAGAGCACATTACTCAGATGTGTGATGCTGCCTTCTGATTTTGGCATTATGGAATTTGCAGGAAACAATAAACCTTAAGCTTCACTGTTTACTATGAAACTTAAGAGGTTCCAGATCTAGCAGCAAATCTTTCTATATTTGTTTTCAAACAAATTTATATATGGTATATTAAACAACCTAAATTCTTCAACAACTGACTACTGAAGCTAGAGTTTTCTGTTATACCCAGAATGCTTCGCAGTCTCATTTGTTCTTCTTACGGACTGGCAGAAGCTTTCAAGGCAGAACTCTCAATAGTCTTACAAAAAGCAGTTTTAAGCTTTTGCTCAGAGATATTAAGATTAAAAGCTTCCAGACTGATGTTAAGAAGTTTGCAAAGAGCAAATGGAAGTATTGGTGTCTATCTGAAGCTGAGGGCTGATGGAGATTTCTTTTGAGGACTACACTTGTTAGCCTAAATCGGTACATTTGTCACTTGCAAAAAGTGTTATATATAAGGGCAAGGGATAAATGCCTTGAACGTTTGTTTCTTTCCTTTCAGTACATTAGCAGGAATGCTCAATTAAAACAAAGGGAGGACTAATGAGGAATACATCTGGTTCAGGTAGTGGTGCATCTATTTGCAAGCTGTAGATTGGGATGCAGATGAGCTCAGGGTGAGAGCCAGAGACAAGAAGCCCTGAATTATCAACCTTTTGGTTGACAAATGGCACAAAGTAGGTGGTGCCAGCCAGGTGGGTGGAGACTGGGAGACACAGCAGGAAGGGAGGCCTCAGGAGGAAAAGTGAGAGTTGAGCCTGGGTAGACTGTGAGGGTGTAAAAGCCCAGGGTTCCTTTGTTGGGGGTCTCTCCTCGGAGGCACCAGCTCGGGCTGTTTCTGTGTTACTGCACTGTGAATAAATGGCTTTGTGGAATGAGACATCTCAGACTTTGCTATGGAAAACCTGGGGTTAAACCAGTCAGGAAACCTGGTCTGACTGTGTGAGTGGGGTGTGCAGGGAGCCAAGAGGGGCACCCGTGGGCTCACTGGAGCTGCCCCCTCCGAAGGGGCTTCGGTCCCAGCAGTGAAAGTCTCTGGTGCTGGGAGGGTGACTGACAGTCTCATGAATGCTCAGACCGAGAAGTTTCCTTAATGCTTCTATCCCCTTAGTCTGAAGAGTGAGTTCTCACTGAAGTCTAAAAAAACTCAGATGTGATTTGCACCTTGTATTTGTCTTATTTCCTTTCAAGCAGCAGTATACATATTTTCATTGGAGGGAAAAACATCAGAATAACTTGAAAAATGAAAAAATGAAATGGTTTATTTAATTCTTTAAACAAGTAGCCTGGTAATGGCAATGTATTCCTTTGTAGCAGCCTAAAATTTGTCTATTTTTTGTGACTTCTAGCATAATTTACATAAAATTCATGTTCAGGCATCATGTTAACCTAAAGAAAATTCTCATAACCCCTTTTTAGTCTAGGGTTATTTGTAGCTTTGTGTTCCCATTTCCTTGTCATTAGTATGGATTGCATGGTATTTTTAAGGTCACTGGATTTTCAAATAACTGAAACACCAGACCCATAGCTTTGTAAGTCCTAATGCTTACAAATTTCCAGCAGTGATCTGCCTTCTAAGCTGAAAGTCTGGTTGATTATACCTCTAACAGTGCATTTAATCTAAAGTATTCAGATCTCAAATCCAACCAAAATCAAGCTGGGTTATTTCCAGAGGAATTGTTCAAGCACAGTTTGTGCTGATTGTGTTTCCCTTGATCTTGGTCAACCCTGGCTATAAAGTCTGTTAGCAGAGTAATCTGACACCCTTCTACTCGTTAAGTACATGTGGAGGGTTAGAATCCTTTCAAAAAAATTATAAGGGTCACCTCAAGCTGGCAACACTTGCTCTTTATCGGTAGACAAAAAAATAAAGAGTTAATTTATAGTTTTAATTAGAACAAGAGAAATTGTATTTATTCCAGCAAATGACTAATGAAAAAATTCTCAGCCCAAAGCTGAAGTTTCACCAGGAAGGTGGAATCTTTTCTGCACTGTGTTAGTGATGCACAAGACCAGAAGTTCTGCTTGGCCATCCCCTAAAACAGACACCCACAACAGCTTCTGAAAGCCTCAGAATGTAGGCCTAGAGTATATATAAAACCCCAACAGAGCAGGCTGTGGTCTTTTCTTGGGTGGTTGGAGGGGAAGCAGACCAATTTCAGAACAGATATTCAATCTCAGATATTCCAGGTGGTAATCCTGCCCCACTGGGTGTTCCTGGAATTTCCAATATAACCAGTTTTTTTCCTTTACTTCTTTTTTTCTTTGCTTTTACTTTTCTTTACTTTTTTCCCCCTTCTTTTTTCCAAGTCTGGTTTGGTCACATCAAGGTGAAAATTCAACAGCTTTCACTAAGTATTTACTCCTGTTCCCAGAAATAACACATGCTAGCTGGGCCCCATAGAAAAAGGATTGATGGATTGAAGGAAATATGAAGTTGCGCTGAAAGTGTTACATTACCATTCAAAGGTTGATAACTAGCAAATAAATGTTGCCTACTTGACAGTTAGTCTTTCTGAACACATCAGGAGTGTTCAAATACATTTTAGTTTTGTAGCCTTAATCTTTTACAGTTTATTCACCTTCTATATAAACAGAGAAAAAGGCAAGTGGTAATGTGGGATGGAAGGCCCAGGCTTATATTTCCATTATTTTTTTTCTTTATCTGAATTTCCTAATTTAACCAAAATTGCTCAGCAAAGAACCACAAAAATTTTCTTTGTGTTTTGTAATTACAGTCTCACCAGCATTTGAATGTAGAGAAAGTTTTCCAAAATTCTCAATTTTTTTCATATCATACACTAGACAAATTACAGATAGGCATCCAGAATAACAAAAAATTTAACTAATAGAACCAACTACTGTCTAGACTGCTGATTATGACATTAGGCATTATTGTGTGGAGAAAAAATAACAAAAACAGAAGAAAGGAATAAGAATAAAAACAAAATAAATATTTCAGGAATGGTGCGGAGGCAGGAATTTGTTTTCAATTTTTTCTTAAGTGTGCAGTTTGTGAAAAATACAGTCTTTAAAAAATAAAATACATGGTTATTGGCTGCCTTCTTCTCAGATTTTTTTTTTTTTTCTTTTTTTGCCCTGGGATATAGTCACAGACCATTTAGGTGACAATCAGATCCAGCTGTAACTGTTCCAGGTGAAGGGAGTAATCCCGTAAATTCTGTCTATGAGTCACATAGGACTCACATAAGTTTTTGCTCCATGACAGGTGGCTCTCACCTTGGGTTTTAATGGAAAGGTTGAAATTATATAGGTAGGTGAAATTGTGTTTAATTATGACTTTGAAGTCAGGCAAAATGCTCTTCCTATAGCAACTGCTCTAGCAATGAATGAAACCCACCCTCTGTTCCCAAATAAAATACTTCAGTGAAAACTTCAGTCTTTCAGAGTGGCTCTTTCACTTAATTCCTTTCATGACCACCAGTAAGGAATCTTAAAATCCACTTACATCCTTTCTTAGGAACAGGTTATTTGGCTTTTTGTTCATTTTGTTTGGGGTTTTTTTGGTAAGCCCCTTCAAGTCTGTTCTGATATTCACTGGGATATAGGCATCTTTCTGAGAACCTTAGGGCTAGGTGGGGCTTTCTTCAGTGGTTAATTATCAAGTATGATTATCCCACTGGATCCTTCTTGAATAAATACAAAATCTCTGATCTAATAAACCTTTTACTGAGATTTCCAAGCCCAGTGTTGTTGCCTTATGGTGACACCCAGTGGAGGAAAGGAACACTCCAGCTTTAAAAATTATTTATTGGGCATGTATCTTGGCCTTTGAAATGCAAAGTGCATTAAAGTTGTGTAAACTGCTTTATATAAAACACATATACTCAAAAAACTCATGTTCTTTAGGATTTGAATTGAAAACAAAAACATAACTGGTGTAACCCCAAGATATTGCACTTTTAGTAGCAATAGAGTCTGAACACAGAACAAAGTGAAAGTTAGCTGCTTCCTCCTCCAAAGACCACAGGAAAGAATAATAGTTTTGTCTAAAACTGTTGTCAACCTAGCAATATTTGGGTTCTACCTGAAAAAGAAGCATACTTAATTTCAGCAATTGGAATTGCTGGCTGAACTAAACCTCTGCAGAAATCTGAATCTCCTGCACAAAAAAAAAAAAAAAGTCCGGCTTTCTACTTTCCCTGGTAATTTGAACCACAGATGTAATCCCTCTTCAGCTAAGAATAGCCAGGGAATTTTTCAAATCCTTCTTTTATTTTCAAAATCTTCTATTTGCAAGGTACTTTAGTAAGTCTTCTATTGAAAAACTTTTATCGATCTAATTTCATATTCATATAATAAGAATTTTCCAGTTCCTTATAGGAAACTGTGCTGTCTTTTGTTTAACAAGACCAATGATTTTTGTGAAATCAATGTCATCTTATTGTGCCATTCAGTGGCAGTGAGGGAGAGGCCCAACTGCACAAAGTGCTAGTAATGACTACAGCTGTATTTTCTGCTTGTAATTTTAATTGAATGAATTATACATCTTTCTTAAGTTACAATAAAGTTTAATTAAAACCCTTTTTCACAAAACAAGCCCAGTAACACCAGCAAAGAATTTCCACTGCTGCTTGCTGTAGTAGTTCCAATGCCTCTACTCATATAATCTGTTATAATTAAGCACATTTTACTTGGCTCAAGCCAGGAGTAATTTATTTTTGATTTTAGCAGGAAAGAGTTTTGGTACATAAAAGCACCACAAACAGTGGTTAAGGTGCTTAAGATGCAAAAAGGTGGGGAGCCGATAAGGATTCTGATTAGCAGAGAGCCCTCAAACAAGTTATTCTGCTGTTGCGGTGGCTAAGTCCACTTTACACCCCTCAAGTTGCCTCAAAAGTGGTCTCTCCTTACAGCACTGTGCTAGAAAGTTCTCCCTTTGTCTAGATCCTGCTGGTCACTGGCCTTCTCCCCCTCCCATCCCTTTCCCATTGGCCCCTGTTATGTCACTCAACCTTGCCTCTGCCCCCTAGCCCTCAGACTATTGGTTTTGGATGCTCTGCCCGCCTTTGGGAGTTTTTGGGATAAAACGGGCGCAGTGGTTTAGTTGTTCTTTCTTGCCTCTGTTCCCTTCAGGGTGTTGCCATTAAATGCCTCAGAACTGAATGGAGAGAGTCCCTCTCACCTCCTTGTCTCTGGTTCATGCACAGACTGTGTGTGTGAGCGGCTGTTCGCGACCACGTGCGAAGGTGAGATCGTGTGCACGTGTAGCTGCTGGCAGAGCGCTGCCTGAGCGTCTCCACGAGGAACCTGTAGGAACAAATGCGGCATCGATCCACCAAAGCCCTTTCTTTATTTTGCTACTTCTCTGATCTCATGATTTCTTTGTCTTGGCAGCATCTCTCTGGAATACTGTTGCAAAAATTATTTTTAACTTAACTACCACATTCCAAAAATTCTTCTGTGAGGAATAATGGTTGGTATGACTGTGTAGTCACAAGGGAGTTCAACTGCTAAGAGGTTATCTAAGATTTACAAGAACAATTACACTGCTTTTGTTGGCTGCGCATGAGGACGGGCTTTGCATTAACTACAGCACATAGGTCTCGCAAACTGTTTTCATACTGCAAAGGTAGTCAGGATTTGAGTACATTAAATAATATGAAGCAGATCTAAGCATGAATATGAATGCCTGAAACTATCCCCTTGGAGAAGCTGCTGGCTCTGAGGGTGAGCTGACTTGCATGACATGGGGGACACTGAGATGTTTGGCTTGAGAACTGAACAGGTATAACATACATAAGAGGGGAGGCTTAATTTGTTTTGTGCAGTTCTAGGTTTACATAGATACCCTCTCATTATCTGGTCCTGTGTTGCAAAGAAACTTTCTGTCAGAGAAATCAAGTACTTGATCTTGGGGAAAATATATTTCCACCATAAGAGATTCTGTTAAAGGGGAAATAAATCTTTTTTCTTCTTGAAAGACATGGAAGAGAAAAGGGATATGATTAGAGATCAAGGATGTAGTCTCCACTGTCAGAAAGCAGAGCTCCTAGTCTCGTTAGTCCTTCAGGACACACCACATGTCCAGAGTCTTCAAGAGATCCTTTGTAGTGGTTTCCTTGCAGGCTGAGGAGAGAAAGAAAGATGCTACAGGACTCATTCCTTTCAAAGCCTGGCCTCGTATCTGGTTCTGGGATCACCATCCCTAGATCCTACAGGAATATATTTATGCTTAGTGGAGTGTTTTGAAGACAGGTGCTAAGGAAGGTCTGTTTTCTGACTGTTGCATAGTCTTAACTCAGTGGGACCCTGAGGGTTCAGCATGTCTGTAAATCAGGCCATTCTGTTTTTAAATTGCAGTTCTGTCAGAAAGCTCTTTACACACTCGTAATTCAAAAACTTCTTTCTCAAACCAAAATTATGTTGGGGAACTGGATGAGTCATGGGACTGGGAATTGAATATGAAGCCTTTCATCTCTAGATCACAAGTTCAAATATGCCCTGGGTCACTAAAACTTTGCCATGTACTGGATTTTCAGCACCGTAAGTTCAATGCATACAAGAATGACAGATTTCCGTTCTTGAGGACTATGACAAAATTGCACCAGGAGGGAAAAAAACCCACACTCCAATGAAGTCCAACTGCTTTGCCTAAAAAAATGCACATGTGTGTATGTGTTATTTGTAATTTTAATTTTTTTCCTTATTTTCTCTTCTTTTTCTTTTTTCCAGCAAAGATAAATGAAGCTGTCTTGTGAGCCATAAATCTGTATATATCCCTATCTAAGTTATAATAAAAGATACAACATGAAGTTTCCTCAGCTTTGTAGACAGTGGAGTGACAAAGCATCAGGGAGAGTCTGACCAAAAGAGACCTGACAAACCACAGCAGTTAAATTCAGTTAAGGCTGTGTTATTGTTTTCTTATGTATGGGATTTTTTGTGTGGCTGGTTGGGACTTTTTTTAATCTTGGATGAAATAAAAATGAAACAAGAAAGTTGATTAGGAGAGCTATTTATTGCAGTTGTTCATAATTTTAGATTCTTAAAAAAATTTATTTACACACTACCAATCCTTGCAGATTATTTTTGTGATGGTAAATCATTTTAGATACATTTCTTTCAGCTCCTCTTTTCTAAACTACTGAAAAAGGGAAAGAAGATCTAAGATGGAGAACAAGAAGTCAAGAGACAAAATTTATGATCTCATTCAACTTCAAGACGTTATCAGTCTGGAGGAGAAATTTAATCTTGAACATAAATTGCATTTCCTAAAAAAACATAATCTTGCCTTAAGACACCAAATGCACTGATTACAGAGAATGTCTGTGTTTATACATTTATACAGACCATGCTGACTGTATTAGTGTCCTAGGAAACAAACTATGTGCAGCATACAGACCTGCTTCAAGCACTAAGCAGAAAAAGAAAAAGAAATTTTGAAATCAGACCCTCCGATCTCTAAATCCTTTCAAATTCCTGAAGCTCATTAGCTTTACTACTGCATGATGTGTGCGGTAGTATTTCCCCTAATGAAATCTGACTAAAAGTTTAAATGAGTTTAATGCATAAAATATATAAATAAAATGTGGCCTTGATTAAATTTAGACTTGATACATAACTTAAATGGTTAGCACAAGAGCAGCTTCAGTATCATGTGTCCAGGCTATTTTTGGCTACACTTTGTTAAAAAAGGGATGAATTTTAACATTCCACATACCTTGCAAAGAAAAGGCAATACAGGGAAGCTGCACATAAGCAATAAGCTGCAATTCAATTAAAAAAACAGATCCTTTTTTCCTTCTTGTTTTTAAATGCTCTAGAAGGGATTGCTGTGTCAAAGTGGATGATGTAATGTTTCTCCACCCCCTTTAAAATAGTCTGTCTAGGGCTGTCTATGACATCCAGATGACAAACATCATCCAAGCATCCCTAGAAGTAGTATCAGTATAAGTTTTGTCATATTACCTCACTAATGTGTCTGAACCCTGACCTGTAGGAGTCCATTCATGGGGAAAAAGGTATTTCACCTTCTGTATCCATTAAGTCTTTATGTTCTTTCCAACATCAAAATCAGATTATCCATGCAGTCTTCTATCACAGCCTCTGAGAAGCTGACAGTCGTCGGTTCATGCAATTTTACAATGGTTCCAAAGAAGGTGCTGCTTCACTGCTATGCCTGAAGCCTCAGTTGTACCACTGCTGCTGATTTATACCCAGATAAGACATGGCACCCAAAATTCCTCCAACAGACAACTTTGTGCCTTAAGAAAATCCATATTGCCAATTTAAATCCACAATTCCCATCTCATTTATTAACTTTTTACTTGGGTTATAATCAGCAACAAATTTCCATGAAGGAAAATACCTCAAGGGAAGGAGAGCAGGATTTGCTGGGAAGGGAAGAAAGGTATCCAACACTAACATATATTTTCTGTTAGTCATGCAGATATTTGGCGATGACAGTCATGTATTTGGGAATCATTTACTACTCTTGTGCAAGCCTTATACCAGGGCTTGTTTTTCTCAGCAAGTTCCCTTCTGGTCTCCATCAATTATAAGCTCTGTGGGGACACAGAACCCACAAAACTCAATCCAGTTCTGTTTGTCCTGCAGACAAACACTGATTTTCAGTAAGAGACCCACTTCTGAAGTCAGTAGAATTGAACCTGTGAATAGCACTTGTTGCTCACGGAGGGGCATGGAAAGATTTACAAAGCAAATGTTGTCTGCTGAAAGCAGCATTGCAAATTTTTACCTAATGAGTTCTTGATGATATTCTTTACCCTGCTTAAGACCTTTGCTATAGGGCTTGCACCCTACAGTCAGTGGAAATGCAGAGTAATCCCCTAATGATGGTAGATTTCATCATCAAGAAAGTGAACTTGCATGCAGATGGCAGAGGTTGTTCCCAGGCACCTGTCATAAAGGCAGCAGATAAAAGGGATGATCATGTATCCTACAGCAGTGTCAAGCCAAAACTGCTCAGACAATCCCTTGAGGAGGAAGAATCATATTATACCAGCCTCTGCCTTCTTGCATCCAGCAGTAAAAGAATAATTATCTGTTGAAGTGGATTTGAATTTTTTTTCCTTAACATCTGAAGTAGTCATCCTATGCACTAATTTCAGTAGGGCACGTGAGAAGGAAGAAGTGTACAAAAAATTGCACATGCGCACAAGGCTGTCCTTCAAAACTTTGCTTCTTTTCAATAAGAAACAGTTCTTAAAATGAGAAATATTCCTAACTAACACCTTTAGCTTCATAGCTTCATAGTAAAACTTTACCTTAAAAAAAGTGCATGCCCTAAACAGCTTGATCTTTTTTGCTTCTTTTGCTTGCTTTTTTTTTTTTTTTTTTTTTTTAAAGCTCACTTTGGATTCTGCCACTTCTGAAACGATGAACGCTGTAAAATTGGATGTGAAACCACAGCATTAAATGCTTAAAATCTGATCCTTCTGTTGGGACCTGGGATAAATTAAGCTGATGTACATTATTTTTAAAGAAAGGAAAAAATATGGGAAGTGGGTTTTGAAGCCTGAAGGCAGAGAACAAAACAAGTTATGCAGGTGATATAAACCATCTTATTTTCATTTTTTAAATAGTTTTCTGCTTCCATATGGTTACTCAGACTGGAAATAATTGTCTAGAAAATACATTTCCATGTAATACCTAAAATGCCTTATATATATATATATGTTTTATGAAATGACAGCAATATAGCTATTGACTAAAATGCACCTTTTTTTCCCCTCTACATTTGTTTGATTTCTAGCACACAGTGACTTGTAAAGTATGCATGTTTTATGGAGATTAACCTGGTGCAAGTAGATTGGTAAATGAATTAGATGAGATATTTAAAAATAATTCTCATGCAACTAAAACACAGGATAAAATTAGCTGTGATTTTAATCCAGATTTTAAAAATTTAAACCAAAATATTTTTAAAAATTCCATATGACACAAACTGTAATAATTTTCTTGATGAAATATTTGAAGGTAAATTTTTGATTATCAGCAAACTCTGTGAAAAAAAATACTAAATTATTTTCAGAACTTAATATTTAGAACTATCAAAATAGTGAAGAATAAGGCAGAACCAGGTTGTCTGGAGATCTTCATCCCTTATTCCAAATTAACCATCTAGTCTACCAAAATTAAGTTAATTCAACAAAGAAAAACCACTTTCTTTACAGATGCTGCTCAGAAGTTCAGGATGACTGTAGAATGTTTAATAAATTCAACATCACAGTAGGAGTACAACTTTTCCTTCTTAGAACAGAAAACAGAAAAAGAGATTGTTGAATTACCATCTGCCTTGCAAAATGGCTGTAAAAAAGCACATTCCTCTGCCTAGATCCTCTTGCAACTATGAATGGCTTAATATTTCCTGGCTATCCTCAGTAAGGCAGTTCCAAATCCCTTCAATGTGCAGGATGCACTGACTATAGCAAATCCATGAGCACAGAAGATGCACATCTCAATCATTCCACCATGCTCTTTATGGTGATTCTTTGTTCGCATTTGGAAGACTCATGCCTGCTCTAGCCAATGGAAATTGTTCATAGCTAAAGTCTTGAGAAAAGCAAAAAGTAGAACACTCCATGTGGCTGTTACTGTTCAGAGCTCTGTTAGCAACTGAGAAAATCAATAGCTTTTAGGTATCTAAAAAGCCAGAAATAGGTAGGAGAACATGTAAGACTAGCTATAGGCTGCAAATCTTTCTAACCCATTCGGACAATAGGTGAAACAAATTCAGAATGTCTAAGGATTATCAAGTGGGACATAATGCATCAGTATTGTACAAAGATGTTAGTCAGAGATGCTGTTCTAGTTCTCACTGATCCATGTAAAATGGTTTGTGTCCCTAGTCTGGTGTCAGTTCCACAGTTAATGGGATTAGTGGTTTTAGCAGCATTTTTCTGCCCAGGACTTAACAGAACTGAATGAGATGAAGGCAACCTTGGTAGGAAGACGGAGGAGAGAGAGGAAGATGAGTGAATGGCCAGGGTCAGTAACCCAGCAAGTGGTTGGACAGGGTGGAACAGTGACCTCCTCTGTCTGGAGTTGTTCGTTTGACATCAATTTCTTTTAAAAAAATTTTATTTCAATACTGTGGTCTTCAATGAAAATTCATATCTTTTAATTTTAATTTCTGCCAATGTGTTTTTTAAAATTCAAAGCTACTTTATACAGCAGAAGTCAGAAAATAAATTTAGCAAAAAGTTTTCATTTTTTTCTTTTAAAAACAAGGTTAAAAAAAAATATTCCCCAAATAATTACCACTTTGCTTGTTTTATATTGCTGTATCTTAACACCAGAATATAACTGAATTGTGTGTGGTTTTTAACATTTTGTCCACACTCCCAATAATCACTGAAGTCATTTTTGCCTGCAGCTATTTCTGGTAGTTCTATAATCTGTGGGAAACCAAACAGCTGTGAAAGGCCTTTTGAAATGTTTCTAACTTTCTATCATTAAGAAATGCTGTGTATTTTCCTTCCTTACAGAAGAAAATTGCTATTCCCTCCAGCCTCCTTTTTTTATTCAAAAACCCTTTGGAGTAACAGCAATTTAAAAGACAATTAATTAAATCTAGGAGCAACAATAAATCAAAACAAAAAAGCCAACACTGTGTCTGTGCTGGAAAAAATACAGGAGATACTTTGGCAATCTTATTTTTGATGGTCAACTGCAAAGCAATAGAATCATGATATTGCTGTTGGCTTTGCACATGCCCAACAGCAAAATCTTGCCTTATGGGCAACTGACACCGTATCCTAGAGTTTATTGGACCTAAATAGAAAAATTAGGGTTTGATTTAAAAAAAAAAAAAAAAAGTTTTATATCTATTTTTGAAGTAATTGTATCCAAATAAATGAGACAATATGTATATGCATTCTGCAGCATCTCAGTCTGCCTTGCTTTGCCATTTGTCCCTAACAGATTCCTTCCAGTTCCTTAGGATATCCCCTTGCCTCTTTGCAGATCAGTGCAGTTCAAATTCAAGTTAGTCATTGTTCACTACATCCATGAGCAAATGGATAGTGAAAAGCAGCGTAAGCCTCTCCTTAGACAGTTTTAATATTCCAAAGGAAACTCCACAGAATCACTTGCCATGCTGCCATTTGTCACATCTTATTACCTTAGCTACACTATGGTAACTTACAGCAAGGACTTGGCTAACAGTAACCACATGTAATGCTACACAGTACCATCTTGTCTGCTAAGGAAATTTAACAAGGCATGGTTTCCAGAGATCAAGACCCTTTTTGTAATTGCAGAATTTAGTGGCTAGAAGACAGAAGTGGGGAGCCTTTAACCCATTAACAATCATCTTGTGTGCTTCAAAGGGTTTGCTGCTACTAAGTCAAATGTCCATATATGCAGTCTGTTTGATATGGCAAATTAACAGTTAAAAGTGGAAGGAAATCTGAAGCCTGATCTTGCTCTTCTGCTCACTGAAATCAGTGGGCAAACCTGTGCAGCTTCCCTGAAAGAACAGGATCTCATCAGTCACCTGTAAACCCAAAGCAGCCATTGTTGCTTCAGGTCTTGGAATCATGGAGCTAATATGATATGAACCCACTATAAACAACACATGATTCCAAAGTGAGAAGGATCCTCAGATTAATTAAAATTTACTTTAGCGCTAAGGATCATCTGGTCGTTATGTTAGCTATTGTTCCATGAATATGGAGCAAAGATGTGATATTAAGCATCCTAAATAACTAAAGTACTCCCAAACTCTGTCTTCTAAGGCTGTTAATTGATATGACACTTGGTGGGTTGTTAGAACCTAAATAAAATCAGGAGGATTATAATTTTTCTAACTACTGTAAAATTGGCCATGCTTTCTGACAGTTAAACTATTGTTATTGATGTGTACAGAGGATTAAAAAGGTGGCTCCTAGAGCATGGAAAGACATATATTGAAGCTGATTGGCAGCTTGAGAAGGAAAGGACATGAAAACAGTTACTACTAACTGCTATTCACAATTTCCTGTTGTACATATAATTTTTCTTGGATGTAAAAGCAGACTAGTTTTGTTAGAAACCTTACATTTTTTGCAAAGCATGAAGTAATGATTTTCACTGCAGACCAGTTTAGTTTTACACATATAAGCCATGGAGTGTCTCTCACCAGTGATTGGTCCTGTTTTCAGGCCTTATAGTCACTCAGGTTCCTAGACTTGTGTAATATTTGTCTCCCCAAAAATATCACAAGGTAAAGAGCAATACTGCAGATGTGACTTCAAACTTATACAGAGATACTTCTACTTAGTACAGTTCTTACAGCCTTTCTGTGCTGTTGCTTTTATAATTTCATTTGGTATTACAGGAAATCTCAAAGAGTTAGAGCTTAGAAAGTGAAATTTTGAAACTAAATCCACAAATCAGGGGTTTTAGTTTTCAGAAAAAAAAAACATTGAGTTACCAAATTCTTATGTCACCAGCATTGCCCATCTCAGCCTGTGCAGCAATTCCAGAACGAGTGACTCAATTTTACTCATATACTCTCATAGAAGTGTTTTCTGATTTGTAAGAGAACATTTTTTATTTTTCCTTTCTTCCTGCTCAGTTAATCCACACAAATATTGACTACATTAATAATGTGTACATGATTCTCGTTTTTGAAAATTTCTCCCCCACTCTGCCTTAGGCAATTCAGAAAGTTACCAACACTTTTGAGTACCTCTTATCCCTCAGCTAATCAGTTTTTAGTTTATTTAGATAACTCATGCAAAGAAAGAGAAACTAAAATAGATCAAAGCTGTACTATGTGAAGGGTTATGCTGGTAGGTGAGTAAATGATATGACTGACTTAATGTGCCCAAAATTTCCTTCCTACATGTTTAGAAAATTGTTTCTTCCCCTCTTGGACATCAACTTCTCTTTTGAAGTCATGCTATATTTGCTTTTTCTTCTCAAGCTCATATAATTTAATAGAGGACAGCAGAGAATACTTTAATCTTTGGATTATGTTCCATAATTTATGTTGCATGAGGAGCATATTAGTTTATGTTGTCGTCGCTGTTTGGTACACTGGATCTGGTTCTGCCTGATGCGGATTAAAGCTTAGTTTTGAAGTATTTTGGAGAACCCTTCACAGACCTCTGGAAGTTTTTCTGGTTTTTATCCTAACTTTGCAAGAACTCTTAGTTCTTTTGCCCAGAGAACTATCCCTGTGATGCCATTTTGTTATTGTACCAGTTATGTCTGGGACAGAATTAATTTTCTTCACAGCAACACACATAGCACTATGTTCTGGATTTTTTGCAAACACAGTTGACAACACTCCACTGTTTCAGGTTCTGCTGAGCAGTGCTCACATAGGCCTTTTCTGCCCTTCACATTCCCCACCAGTGAGGGGTGCACAAGGGGTTGTGAGCAAGGACAGCTGACCATAGGGATACTCAATCTCACATGACGTTGTGCCTAGCAATAAATGCTGGGAGAAAGAGGAGGGAATGAAAGAATTATGGCATTTGTCTTCCCAAGAAACCATTAGGCATGATGGAACCTTGTTTTCCTGAAGGTGGCTGAACATCTCCCTGTTGATGAAGGTGGTAGTTGAATTCCTTATTTTGTTTTACTTGTGGATGCAGCTTTTACTTTATCTATTAAACTGTCTTTATCTCAACTGACGAATTTTCTCCTTCTGCCCTTCCAATCCTCCCCTCCATTCCACTGTGGGGCAAGTGAGCGAATGGCTGCATGGAGCTTGTCTGCCTAACAGTGATGACCCACAAGAGTTACTCACATTAGATAGTCATGCAAATAAGATAAAAATAAAATAGCTCATGAATGGTGTAAGTGCACCTAGCTTAAGCTGATAGTTCTCCCAAGCATATTAAAAGATTCCCTTTATTGCTTTACCAAAATAGATTCTTCAAAAGTGAGAAAACTTGCAAAGTGAAGAAACACAACCAACTGGCCACAGGGCACAGTCAAGGGCACAGTCTCTGTCATGAAAGATTCATGTAGTTCATGTACCAGGTATTATTCATGTAGTTTGAACTGAGTCCTCTAAGATGTTCTGTGTGAGGATTCTACATGCTTTAATAGAAGCATAATTGCTGTTGCTCCTACATCACAAAAGGAGATGGAACATCTCATCACAATTTTGGAACACATTAAATTCCAGATGAATGTCAATCAGTGGCTTAACTTGTAAGAAAAATGTAACTATGAGTTCAGTATGGTCTTTGGAAAACTAATCCTAACTCCACCCTGTCTGCCTGCAGTAGGTCAGCAGTAGTCCTCTTTATTTATTTTGTTCATCATCATGTTAACCATTGCAGTATTTACAATACAAAGGGACTGCTTTTCAAATCATGTCACTCTGCATTACATTCTAGAGTCATACCTTAATTATATTCAGACTCAGATTTAGGAGAAGATAATGCAAATGAATGGAAGTTGTAGAATTTTTTTCAAGGTCACCAGATTGTTGATTTGAGAAGAAAGCACGTCACCTTTCTATAACTTCTAGATATTTTATTGTTGTTGGGTAAATATACTTTGAAGTATTAGATTGTTAAGAATCCTATTTAGATTGCATGGAAGTAAATTTTCAGTAATTCATGGTAGAAGATATTATATCTGTCAGATTCCATTTCTATAATAATTAAGGCTTTTCATTGTATTTTTAGTGCAGGACAGGATAGTTGATGGAAATGGAGGAAATGACAAAGCAACAAAGGAGAGAAGTCTGATAACATCAGAAAATTTCAGTAGTCTCAAATCTTACTCCCCTGTAAACTTTAGTGATCTGTTGAAAAAGAATTTTATGTATGAGTAATTTTGGAGATTAATTGCTTATTCTGACAGAAGTACAACTTTAGTACTATCTTGGACATACACAATATTAAATACTATATTTTAATAATGACATCATAAATGATAAATAATGAGGAACATGTCTCAAGCTGTTGGCCTAAATAAGAAGGGCTGGAAAGACATTTCTGAGATGGAAGTTCTCTGGTACTTCATGTTTCTAACTATCTACTAAGGCTGGATATCCGGAGTAGCTAATCTAAGGTCACGTTTCTTTGGGTTACTTGTCTTGCTTTCATCTAAAGTAAGGTGAACTAATTTCCTTAGCAAAATGAATGGATTTATAAACCCTCCTAGTTTTGTAGAGTCAAAACTGAGAATTCCGAACACATGCTGGAATTTTCAGTCAGTGTAGCTATTTGAGTTATTGAGAGGAAGCTTTTGAATTATTCTATGCTACCAACAACATCTTTCCACACAGTATAAACTTCATTTTAGACAGTATAAAATTGTTTTCATATACAAATTATTTCTATCGAGATAGCCAACCTAAGCTTGGAAGAAAGGAAAAAATATCATTGTATGTTTTTATTTGTGTGTTTCTGTGGTATATGTCATAGTAACAGTAGAAAGCTCTTCTTGCATGTAAAACTGGGCATGGTTTATTTGGTAAAAGCAAAAGGAAGTTAAGCCCCTCTTAAATGCTGTTAATTAGAAACAGGGACATTACAAGAAAGGACAAATTAAGAATTCAAATGAGTGAAAAATCCCAAACAATCCTATGCAGTTTTTGTTTATTCAACAATATTGTAAATAGGAATCTGACACCATCAGTGTTACATTTCACCAGTTATCTGATAAACCAAAACAAGAGACACATTGACACGCTGGGTAGTCCTGTCAGTCACTGCTAACTAGTACACAAATAGCTCTGTGGGATATCCAGACTATTCAGATATATGGTTTAATCTGGTGGAAATGAAGGATTTTTTTAATTAATCTTTTAAATAAGTGTTTTTAAAGAAACATTTCAGTCCATTAACCCAGACCTCAAATTTAAGTCTGAATAGATCACTGAAATTTTTTCTAACCAAATTTTAATAATATACAGACACCCACACAAATTTTGTTTTGGTTTAACTTTCAGAAGTGGCTTTCCAGGAAAAAGAAGTCTGCAGAAAAAAATCCAGAAGGAGAGAGCAGCCTTTCTACCTATGTTTCTCGGGAGAAAAGAAAAAAAAAAGAAAAGAATGAAAGAAGAAGTTGGGCTATTCAGTGATGTGAATGGATCTCAAATCCTGTTACCAAGTGGAATTGTAGGGAAAAGATGTTACATGTAAGATGACAGCATGTCCACAAGGTCAGGAAAATAATTAAGTTTATTAAATGCTTTTCAAAGTGAACCTTGAAATTTCATGGTTCCCTTTTTCGCTCTGTATTGTAACCTGTCTGGGTTATTTGGTGTCTTACATCTATTTTCCTTCATTCACTAAACATTTTTTGGATTTTTTGTTGTTTAATCTTAAGAATTGTATGAATTATTTAGGTTTTCCCCTTAGTGTTTCTGGATTGTAACAAAGATATTTTAAAGGAATTTCTGAATGTGGATTGTGTTTTTTCAAGGAAAGCTTGGAACTCTTAGTAAGGAACTATTGTTTAATGTAAATTAAAAACCAAAATTAGCCCTAATAATAACCGAATTTAAAAATCAAAATGTTTCAGATGCTATAGTTATGTAAATTCTAGGGAAGAAAAAGAGTAGATTAATTTCAAAACTACACACTTAATTTACATTTGTCATATTTAGTCACCAAATTGAAAATAAGACACTTTCCACTGAGATTAACATTTGTTCTTTTGCTTGTCTTTTTATATATATATATAGACGCAACTTTCTGTTCACAAAAATTTCCCACTGATATCATTCAGGTCATAGAAAAAAGAACACAAAATGGCTTATGATGGAATTTTTCAGCTTTTTTTACAGATATATACATATATATATATATATATATATGCCATCATCTAACCTTTCAGAGAGCAGGTCCACATGGTACAAAACACCAGTAGATGCTTGACATTATCACATTTACCATTTTTAGCGTCTGTGCCTTTGTACTTCAGCAGTGGGGTGTTCTAAATATGACTAACTAAATGAAGGAAAGCAATGACCTGAAGTAAAATTCTTCCTGAATAGAGCAGAAGGACATGAACATTTCTGTGGGCTTTCTTTATTTAATCTATAAAATCTTATTTAAAACGGAAATTATATAATTTTTTTTTTATAAAAACTTTAAACCAGCTTTTTTTATGAGCTCTGAAGATACAGCACTTTGCATAAATTAAGAAATTTTTCTAGAGCAACTTTCCTTATCCTGTCTCTGAATGTAATAAAGCTAATGAGTGGTTTTGAGATACAAGAGGTCATTCATTAAGCATGTAATTTTTATTAAATTTTATTTTCATTGAAACTAAAAAAATGTTAAAATATTATTCTGTATTTTCCATATCTTCCCAGTAAAATTTTAGAAATAGTATTGTCATTTTAGCAATTTGTCTGTTCTGAATGTTAATATATATTTATACAATACTTAATTTATTCCTTTACGCTAACAGAAATACAAAATTTAGCACTTTATAATTACCAAAAGCTTACTCAATTTTCTTTGTAATACAGGATATTGAGTTTATTGAGAATAATAAAATCTTCTTTAAATTCTGTATCCGCAGGTTTATTTCCCCAGGTAAAACTAAATTATTTTTATTTTTCTTTTATTTTTTTAAATGAACCAATATTGTGACTCTTTCTTGAGAAATGGTTAGATAAATAGAAGTAATTAAAATCTCTGTCTCTTCTCTGAACAACATTTACTTTCTCATTAGACCAAAAAACAATCAATAATTAGAATTCTATATCTAAATAAGATTACAGTACTTCAAAACCTGTCATCCATTGCTGCATTCTCCTCCATAATGCTGTTAAGTGGGAATAATTATACTAAAAGTCTGCTTGCAAATTCCACAGGGCATTAGCCGTAGCATATGGTTTTGAGTTTGGGTAGGCTAGTCCCTTGTTTCAAATTGAAGTGCTATATGGTATGCATTTAGAGCAAACATTACTGCCTAGAGTACAAAACATATCTATCATTTATAGCTAGAAATTGCATAAAGACCCTTTCCATAATATATTTTTTATTATTGTGGAAGAATGAGTAGTAATTTCACAGTCTAATAAAACATCAATGGTATTCCTCACATATGTATGACCCAACAATGCTGAACATGTTCTTTTCCTGGCATCAGCTGAAATTAATTTGAATCTCTCATTAACAAGAACACTACCACAAACCAAATCCATAATGTTAAAAATTGGTTTTCTAGCAAATAAATAGGATTTCTTGCCCAGTCATGATTAATATTCCCAGGGTTTGGGGTTTTTTTTTTTTCCATCTGAATGAATTTAATAACTAACCATTGCTCTGGAACTTATTGATTATGTAGGTTTTTCATAACCAAGCTATAAAAAAACAACAAATATTGGTTTTAATCAAAGCCACATTTTATCTACTTTTCTATTCTTCAAATTTCAGTAACACATACATTGGAAAGGAATGTGGATGTTTATTGAAACAAGAAGGTTTTTTGCTTTAGTGTTTTCACTTTGAGTCATCTTAATTACTGTTGTATTACAAGCTAAAGTAGGTCATAGGACAGTGTTGGTTGCCCCGAGTGAACAAGAGACAAAAAGAGGCAAATCACTGATTCTGCACTGTGATCTGACTATGGGTGATTGCTGAGGTCACTGTCAGTGCTCGCCCATGAATCTGTAGAGCACAGCACTAATATTGTTTTCAGTCAGATCAGTTAAATATCATACAAGCTATGTGAGAAAGTGTGAAGGTCAGCAGTGTTTTGGAAGTCAATTTACCAGACAATTTCTGGGGAGAAGAAAAAAATCCTAGTTAAAATTTTACTAGGAAAGGCCTGGAGTCTTGTAGCACAACCAGAGACAGTAAATTCTTCAATCGATGTGGGTCACAGTAGTGCTCTACGTACTGTATAAAAACCATATATAAACAGTTGTATCTTTACAACTGTTACATCACACCTTATCTTCCTAACCCAGTTCTTTTAAAACTAACTAGTCAATTGTTGGATAGATGTATCCTAATTTTGATGAGGGGACGAGGAAGGAAAGATCAGAAAAATGTATTGTGAAGTCTGGCATCATAGTTGAAAGGAAAGAGTGCTGACATTTTAACAAAAATATCTTTTGTCCAGAGTCCTTAGGAGTTAGAGGGCAGTCAGCAGGAAAAAATGGGCCTAATTGCTTTATCACCCTCTGAAGACTGAGATGACCTCACTGAAGTTAATTCATTGGAATGGTAGAAAACCATGGAGAATAAACCTTGAAAAAGCATTTTTTCTTCAAATTTTCTAGTGTAACACTAGAATTTGGGCAGACATGTTAATAAGAACATGAAAAGAGCTGCTGACATTATCTACTGCCTCCTCAAAAGCTATATTAAGCTGTTTCTCTAGAAACTTGATTCATCTGATTGAGGTCTATTTCACCATGCAAATCAGTGAAGACAGGCAGGAACAGCTAGGCCAAACTCATTCCATCATAAAGTAGAGGTGTCGTCTCAAATAGGTCAGGCAAGCCCTGTCTTACAAGTTCTGGTTTTAGTCTGTTAATTAGTGTGGTGCTAAATATTATTAACCCAGGTATAGAAGTCAGCTAAGTGTCCACAGGCAACAACACATTCTCTTATAGGAGGCCACAATAGTTTTCTAGGTAAATTGGTTTCCCATATCTATTGTCAACATTCTAAATCTCTATAACTTTGCTGTAGTTTTGCAAGTAATTCTCTTTATGTGCTCATAGGAGAACATTTCTATTACTCTTGGAAAGTGGCTTTGGGCTGAATAGGTAGTCTCAATAGGTAGTCTCCTGCCATGCTTCTCCATAAATTTCAAAGGAATTTTTTATTCATCAGCAATGCAGCAGTGAATATTTTGTCCGCTGTTAATTGCCCACATTTTTATAGCTACCACATGACTTATTTGACAGATCATCTGCCTCACTGAGGGCTTAGAGGAAATGTGTTATTTAATAAGTTTGCTGCATTCATTTCTGATGTGTAAAATTTGCTCATTACAAAAGAGAAAGAAAAATATGAACTGAGAATTGCGAAGTTTTATTTTTAAAGTCGCGTTTTGTCTAATTCTGGAACCTACACGTCAGTATGAGTATCTGTCCAACCTTAAAATGTGTTTACTGGTACACAAATGTTTTAAAATCCTAAAGTAATGGGTTTTAAGACAATGGGTTTGAAATACTGTACAAACTTTAATTCAAAGTGCTTGAAATTTATAAGCTAGCTTTACCTTAGCCCTACAAAAATTCTTAATTCAGATAACTTGATCAACCAAACTCAAGCTATGAAGTTCTTTTGGACAGATGTACTACTTAATTACATTGTGATTTACTATATTAATTTGATGTCACATACTGTAAGAACTGTCTCAAGCTATTTTTTAATTAAACAGAAAAATATGCAGACATGAAATTGGTAGTGTAGATCAGATCTGTTTAATTTAACTTCATGGCTTTGTCACATCATTTTACTTCTTTGAAGCATGCTGAGTATGTGTAGTTTTCCTTCTATAACAGGGGTGATTCATAATAATAGAGTGAGGGAGATGGCTTTTGGACTGTTTCTTCCCTCAGCTCTGTCTGTCTTCACATCATCACATTTCCAGGAAGAAGAATTGGCTGAAAAATGACTCTGAGTAAGCTCCGCTTAGTGCTTTTTCAGTGTAAAACTTAAAAGTGACATTATGGTATCAGGCAGCGGCTTTTTTTTTTTGCCTTTTTTTCCCCCTCCCCGCCAGATGCAAGGGCAATGATATGAAGCTGAAAGAAACCACAGCTCAATCGTCTGCCTTCCACTTAATTTTTCATACAAATTTAAGGTCAGGTTGTGGCCTGGTAACCAGTGAGGTGTATGTAACATTAGAACAGTAATACTCTGAAACTGATTATGATGAGAAACCAGGAAGAATGGACAGGAGCCTGCTCTTGGTTAAACTAAAACTAGATCAGCTCTATTACTGTATGAAGTAATGGACCTCTTCAGATTTATACCATTGATAAGAAAATGCAGAATCCATCAGTGGATAACAGTGACACAGTTATGTTATGCTTTCAAGAAAATTATCTTTTATGTTCATGTGTATGTGTTTCACGTACTTTACATATTATATATAAGTTGTGTGTATAAGAGACATATCTTCATATATCAGAGCAACCCATTATGACAATGGCTGCTGCATATTTCTGACTAGATAATAAAATCTTTGCTTATGGTAGAAAACTTGTTATTTACAAAAACAAAGCAATCAGTAGAGCAACACTTAAAGAGCTGTCATGCTTTTTTACCTTTATTTGTAAACAGAACACCTCCTTGTCCTTGTTCCTTGTGAAAACGTTTATATCTCTCCAATTTAAGAAAATACATATATGTCCGGGCAAAATAATCTTGTGAGGCTTTTTTTCGGACTTTTCTGTATTGATAGAAAAATGTAACAGAATTTGCTAAATCTACCTTCTATCTAGTTTTATTGCTGTGCAATAGAGCATTTCTGAGCTTAAGTTGTAGCGATGTTTACAGGCTGGTGGGGACCCCTCAGCAGTAATGTTAAGATTCATGATGTACATTCCAGTGTGAAATGAAATGCGGCGCAATTTATTTTTGTTTGTTTGTTTGTTTTTGTTTTGGTTTGGTTTATGTTTTTCTTTTATCCTTGCATCGCACAGGCGAAAATTTCTACAAATGTGAGAACCATACTTCCATTTTCCGAAAATCCAGCTGGTAAAATCACCCTTCCAAATATTAGTCAATTCTTTGTTATTCTACTGCACAGAAAGAAAAAGGGTCCTATTATTCTGCACAGTTTTGACTCATTTTCATTACCTATCTCTGAAAAAAGTCTTGTGTTTCAGTGTCAGTATGAACTGCTTAATAATGATTTCTATCTGATTCTTGAGCAACCAAGGGTGGGGGATATGATTTTAAAATCATTAAATGGGTAAAAAGTGAAATAGTAGATCATATTACAGGAGACATTTTCAATTTCTGTTAAATCAGTTCAGAAAAATCTTCTGGTTAAGGCAGAGAACATCCAAATAGAAGAATCTCCAATACAATATTTACTGATTTTTCCACCCCTCCATTAACCATATTTTGAATAAAATTTATGTTACGTTGCTGCTTGTTTACAGTACCATTTAAGGCAAATGAAACCCTAAAAGGTCAGAGCAGACCTCATAAAAGGGACCTTGATATTATGCAAGATAAATTCATAACTGAGTAATGGAGTCTCATATTTATTCTAGCCATATGCAGCAAGGTTCATTCGACAGACAAAATTTTACAACAAAGTTAAAGACAGTGAAAAACATAACCAGCTGACAAAGTACCATGATTTCCTAGTGACTTCCCTAAAAGAGTGTTCTGAAGGCAGAAAACTGCCAGTGCTAGATAACATTCATTCCTCTGTCAGTGGTCAAAGCAATAGTGGTTTTATTGCAACCATATTCCCAGCTTGATTTAGCAAAACCTCAACGTTGCTGAAATAATTTTGAATTTTACCATTAATTTCTGTGAGGTTTTCGGTTCCCCCTTTAGGCTTTTAGTACAGTGGGAATGTTGTTGACATTTGTGAAAGGTGAAGATATCAGTAAAAAAAAAATAACCCTTACATTGCAGAAATTCAATAAAATAATGCATCACAGATGAACAGAATAGCTTAAAAAGAGCGAATAATTTCCTGTTTAGATATTAAAGGAAGATCTAGCATTTCCAGCACTTTAAACAATACTGCATAAAAAGGTATAGCACATTCAGCTTGTGAAAGTAGTGTACTTTATGTGAAAATAAAAAAGTGCTGTCATGTAATTGGTCACTAATATTTTCAAATAAATTCTTGCTGTTGCACACTTTTTTTCAGTTCTGCTTGGTAACTTTCTTGTTCATCACTTAATGTCCAGGAATGCAACCAAAATTTGCATCTGTTACTTGTAATTTTCTCAATCAAACTCTGAACTCTTTCCTTAACATTTTCAACAATTCTAGCATGTGGTACTTGAGATAATCCTGAACTCAGTATGTTTTCCTGATGGCTAGATTTGCCTGTCACTAGTGTTTGCTTACCGGCAGTATCATATGAATGAGGTGAATTTTCATTGGAAGAAGCATATTGAAAACGTGTGTGTATTCTGCTTTGTTACATCTGTGTAAAGTTCCGCCCCCCCCCCCCCAAATGCAATAGTTTTTACTTTCTTTTAATCTTGCAAAGAAATGTAAAACTGGAATAGCTGACCCCACATTCAAAGTCGTTGTCAGAGACAATGAAGTCATAGGCTTCTGTTTTTAATAATGTCTTGCAAAACACAAAGCATCATTAATCATATTCAGAGGATAAAAGACACACAGATTTCCTAGTCTCAAACCTTTCTGAAGCATTGAAGACTTCAGTGTTGTAGATTCACATAGATAACTTCTCTCTGCACAGAAAAGGAAATCAGCAAAGGAAATGTGAAACAAAACCATTTTATTCCAGTATGTAAAAACTGACTGTCTTTTATGCAAAAGAAAATAGACTAGAATGGCTACTCTGTAACAGCAGTTCAACAACAGATGGCATCTGTGAATAGATTTTGTTATTCCCCCTTTTGGGATGGATTCAGTTAAACTACACCTAGGAACATAAATAAGAGTGTCTGTACAAGAAATGAAAGATAACAATCGTGCTGTTCAATATTAACTTTCTTACTTTCTTCCCAAATCCACTGCCAGTACTGTGTTTTATTGGGTTTAGATGAATGGCAGAAATAAAATTGGACTATAAATTCCTCTAAATATTGCTGTCCTATCTAACTGTCCAGATTTTCATATCAAACCAAATTCTGCCAAATCTGATTACCTTAAAATTTGAATCACTTCTGTCTGGAAATACAGTCTTAGTTCATCTGCACATTATGGCATCAGGAAAATAATTTTGCTCTAAAAGAAGGTAAATGTAATAGTACAGTTGAAATTTGGCCCTCTCCAACACAGCGTGTGCCAAGCTGGAAAGAAAAAATAGCCATGATGTGTTTAAAAATGTTAGTTCATGAAAGTGTTTGAGAATAGACTTCGCTCTGGCTTAAGTTTAAACATGTGCTTAAAATGCTATGATGAGTTAGGGGTATGTTGTCAATGTGCATGCAAACTGACAATAAGAAAGGGAATGTATAATGCATGTTTAATATATGCTAGTCTTGTGTCTGATAAGCAAGAAAGAGAAGCCTGTAACTTGCCTACAGTTACAGATCACGTTGTCACAGACAAAGGGAGGAACAACTATTCTCAGTGTAGTCTGCAGGGGGAAATTCAGCCTCTATGAAGGACATGTGAGGACACTGACTTCAGAACAACCAGGATTTCATTTTCAGAGTGATACCACTTTACACTAGACTAGATTTATTCCATGAAAGATTTCTCCACACTTCAGACAGCTAGACAATGCAGTGTCTAGCTTTGCAGAGTAATGGGGTGGAATGGAGAGGGCGGTCATTCGAAGTCATCAAAAAAGGGGTGAAATAATCTGTATCAGTTTTGAGAAAGATGCAGGGAAAAGGCTCAGAGACATTTCCACTAATTAATTTTTCCTGGCCTATCAGCCAGAAACTGAGGCCTCAACATTCTCAGCTCAGTACTCAGCAGGTCCTATGGACACTAGTGCTCTACACATCCACTCACTGTACTCTGTCTATCTAATCCACCTTTTGGGATTGTCTACTAAATCAATTTGTAAAATAACATCTTGTCATGGTACTGTAAATAATTTGACGTAATAGATAAATTGCCAGATTTGTAAGAAATACAAGGCTATATTTGGAAGAAACAGCCAATAATATGTTATCAATAAGATAGTTATACCACTCCTAACAAGAAGGATGAAATGCAAAAAAACCCAGATTATCATTCTATTTTATCTGTGTAGCAATTTTTTTTAACTAAAATACATAGAGTTTTTGGCTCAAACTCTGCCCTCTTACTGAATGAAGGAAGATAAAAACCATTTTGCAGGGTTACACCATAAAAGTGATTATTATGAGATCTTCAGATGTGATCCAGACTCAACAACAGACTTTGTTTTTTCAATAAGAAATCTGTTTGTGAAAGTTGAGTTTCTGGGGAGCTCGGAATGTTCATGGTTGTATCAAAGAACTGACTAACTGGGTGACTAAAACAGGGATGGGAAATACTTGAAAGTGTAAGACTGTCACTTTGCCTCAAGTGTTTCTTTCTGGAATTTCAAAAAGTTCTTAAGGTATATAATAAATTGTTTATAAGTCAAAATACCATTTTTCATTTGAAAATTGGGAATTTTTGTAGGGAGATGGTGGGCTTGGATTAGGTTTGGTTTTTTTTTCATTTTTCAATTTTTATTAATTTTGCCAAAAAAAACCAGAAAACTCTCTTTCCATTTTATCCAAAGTAATATTTTCCTCTTACATTTTTTGACTAATTCACCACACAGGAGGCCACTTCTTTGTATCTTATATTTCTACCCATGACTGCTTTTTTGATTTTATTTGCCTTGGTACCAAAGTGCTCAACATCATTTTAATGTCAAATACCAACTCATATGAAATCATGTAAGCTGCCACAAGAAGACTGAAATTCATCAATCACTATTTATTTGTCCATCACAGTTACATCCCTGTGGTCTGAGTAACACACCCCAGTGTGTATGTAAACATGATGGTGTTTTGCATTTGTGTGGACACATTTGTGGACATTTGTGAGGTGTTGCATAAACAAGGCCAAAGGCTGATGTACATTCTAATTGAAAAGTGAATATGAACCTGCTTTCTATATTGCTATCCAACTGTGCTGTAAGAAACAATTTTAATTATTCATGGATTATCCTTAATCAGTCTTTTATTCTTTCTGAATTCTACAGGGATATCTTTGAGTCTTTTAGATGACAAATATGACAAAAAGACTTCCTGGGTCTCCAGGCTGGATTTAACCCAAACTTATATTGAGTATTTATTGAGTATAATCAAAGCATAAATGAAGAGGTCATGGCAGGATTTTTTTCTTGGTTATCTTTAAATTGCATCTTTTTTTCATAAAGCTTTATTACAGCAGGTCCAAATAATAAGGAGAATATTATGGTGTATTCATGAACTCTTTTTTGTCCAAATGAGTTAAAACAATAGCATCTGTAAAATGAGAAAAACAAACAAACAAGAAAATGAACACCCCCCAAAAAAACTGAAAGAAAAACAAACTAAACAAAACGAAACAATAAAAGAAAAAAAAAATCAAACCAAAAAACACTTCATACCTAACGTGGAAGATGTAATAATGCCTCTTTAGCCAAAGCACTGGAATTACAGAGATTATTTTGTGAATGTGGAGAAATAGGGTTGTCATTCACATGGTTTTTAATGAGAGATTGTGGAAAGGAGTGAGATCACAGAATCTCATTGCTTCCCTAAGCTGAAGTACTATTTCCATTTCATTTTCCACTTCCCAAACACTGAGAGCAACTGAGATTCAGTTCATAAAAGTATATTCCAATATCTCATAGTCTTGTCTAGAATTGATACAAAAAGCCAATAGTTTGTTCATTAGGGACAATGCCCAACTTCACTAAGAGAGAAAAAGCAAGGAGAGTGAGTATCTCTGAAGTTTCAGAGAAGTTTATCTTCTTTTGAGGTTACCTACACTTCCCTTTTTCATATATAAAAAAAAGCATGTTTCTAAGCAACTTTCATGTGGGTTTAGTGGATATAAATGTGGCAGAGTTGTTTTTTTAACACATGGCACAAAGGTCAGACTTAGTCCATTACCTTTTTTTTATGGATGCTTGATTACTACTTGCTGATTTCTTTAACCCTGAACCACATAAATCAGTAAATCTTTCTGAGAACTGAACCATTTATTAATGCAATGTTGAACATCTGTCTTTAGAAAAACTGTAAATTTATTTTATAAAGAGGTAATTCAGCATAGCTAAGAAATATGATTTCATGCCTTTTACTTTTCAGCTGTTTCTAGGTTCTAGAGTGTAATGAATTAGTAACTCCTGAAACCCATTGTAATGGAATAAGCTACTAAATGTAAGAGATATTTCTGAATAAGAGACTTCTACCTTACAGAAGTATTGATGTATTTTTCTCATGGGGACCAACAAATTTTTGAGGCTCTGAATTGTGTTCTACATCATCCTGACACTAACTGATGTAAATATAAATGCCCATAGTAACTACAGTGAACCATGTTTCCACAGCTGATATTTAGCTCTACAGATGTGTTTTGAGTAGCAGTTCTCTCTATACCCTCATACCATTAATTACATACCAGATTTCCTAAAGAAACATGATAATAAATGAGAAATAAATAGCAAGTGAAAGACCACAGCTGAAAGAGTTGTCCAGACTTTTATATCAGTACAGAGAAACAACCACATCCAAACTGTGAAACATTTAGTTGCAGGGGCGGTACTTGAAACAAGCTGATAAATCCTGCTGTGAAACCCTTTTTCATCTTCAGCTGGTAAGAGACAAGAATGACTAGTCCAGATCTACACCAGGGCCTGAAATGTGGCCAGCTACAGTTAGATAATGTTAATTTCTCAGTTTGTGTTGAGAATCCACTACCCTCAGCTCAGTGTTGAAAAAGTGTAACTCTTCGATGGAAGCAGGGGGAGGAACAATGAGAATAATTTTTCTTTGCCTCAGTCCTGTGGCCTTAACATTCATTCTTTTTACTCAGGCTTCTTTTACAAAATGCATTTTAATTTTACAAGTAAATATTCTTTAAACATGAGAAGAGTAATTCCAAACATTATTCTTACTTTCTTTCTGACACCATTTGTAGACTACTTTTGATGTATGATGGTATTTCTAAGGAATCTTGTAATTTCTCCTTATATTATTGTAGGTGTCAGTGTTTTGGTCTTGGCTGGGTTAATGCACTTAGCCATGCCTCCCAATTTTCGGGAGCATTAACCTGAATTTGCTGCCTTTGTTTTCCCAGAGGTGAGACATCAATTAGATGCATTCTAGTTAGAATAAGAGGACGATTTAAGGCATTAGCACTTCCTTTCCAAAGTGGGAGCACCTGCTGAGTGCTCAGTGGTAAATGTGAAATGGAGAAAAACGTCAAAATATTTGCTGGGTAGATACTTTGGGTATCTACCTATCCCAGGCTGTCCATTAGGCTTAACTGCGATTAGAGTGTGAGTACCTATCACTGTCCTTAATTCGCTAAGAAAACATGAATTCTAATTAGCTTCAGGCAAAACTAGAAGTCTCCCCAGAGGGATTCTAGGTCCACGTGGAAGTTCCCAGTGGGATACAGCCTGAACATCCTCCAGCCTCATAGCAGGAGATGTTAAAGCCTCATAGCAGACTGGAGACAGAGCTTTATTAGAAACATCTCCTTTAACACACTGCTGTGTCTCCAGTACCACAAATAACAGCACATGGAGTCCATTTTTTTCATAAATTCTGGGTTTGACTTGTAAAAAATCCAAAGGATATTTTATGCTAATAGCAACATTATGGGCTCTGTCTTCTCAAGCTTTGCTGAGGCCTTACATGGGCAAAATTCTCATAGTCTTGGATAGGTGATTTGCCTTTGCAAACTGGGCAAATTAATTACTCAAATGACTAATTTGAATTTTCAGATTATCCATAATGGCATTCTCACTGCATTATTCTAAACTGTTTTAAGGGGTGGTTAGGAACTACTGATGCTTTTTTTTTAAGCTCTTCACCATTTATTTCTTGGTTTGAATTGCACAAAAACAGTATTTGAGGTTTTGTGATATGATTGTTATGCTAATTTGATAACAGCATCTCTGTTCATTGTTGAGTCCCTAGCCTGCTTTCCTGTGCAAAATGCCTAAACAAACAATTCTGAGTTTGAGTCTAGGTTTGTTTTACCAAAGAATGCTGAAATCTGTCATTGCCTGGGATTTTAGCTGTAGGGATTAATGATTTAATGGTTTTCTAAATTTAATAATTCAGCTAATGTAATATTTTATCCTACTTTTGGAATTAAACTGTTTCCCCTTCTTTGGTGAGGTCCAGAACTCTTCTCTTAATTTTTAATCTTGAAGTATCAGAGCACAGACCTCAGTGCTGGGGGTGTCCATGCTGAGCTCTATGTGTGTATTCAACTTCTTGGGAGTACAGAGAGGGCTCAAGACACTTGCACTCCCTATCCCAAGTCCCTTCTGCCTTGGAAGGACAAGAAGGCCTGTCAAAGAAGTAACCATGTCAGCAGGACACTGGAAGCAAGCTAAAGAGTGAAGGAGAAGGTGGGAAAGGCAGTGAGTTGGCAGGGAACATGTCTTCTATAAAGGTTATACCTTGTGCTATGACTACTTGATATTTAATCTATCATCTTCAAAAGAAGTTTTACACAAAGTCTGCACTCTTCTTAAATGTCAGTTGTTGTAAGTTGAGCAAATAATTAAATCTCCATCTACTCTTCTTAACTACCCTATTAAACTATTTCTGCTCCTCAGTTTCCTCCATAAGCTGCTGTCTTATGTATTCCTCCTAGTTTCACAGACATGGGAGGATGTGATGCTGGCTTGGTGAAACGACCTGCTGTATTTTCTCATTCCTCCCATTCTAGTTATGTTCTTTGTTTTGGCTCTCTTCAAAACTCGGACAGGATGATTCTGTCAATGCAATTCGACTTTTAACCTAAGCCAACAACCCACATAATGATCAAAATCTTTTACTTTAATGTAGGACCTCAGATTAAGTCCATCCTCATCTCCAGAGGTTCTGGATCACTGAAACTTTGGTCTGATGATAGAAGTTGGGATATATTTATGAATCTTGTGCCACTTTTATATCATTTCTCAGATACGAAAAAAGAGAACAAGGAAATACAAGGGAAGGTGAGGTGAGGTAAGGCAAGGCAAAGGATGAGAGATTTTTTTTTCCAACATAATAAATACCTGATAACAAACTGAACTAAGTGTTAAAGAGCAAATAGGGAGATAAAGCTAAGAATCAATGATCTGTAGTTTTCCAGAACTAGTGTTGGTCTGCAGCTTTTTATCCTAGTCCATGTAACATTTTCAGAAATATATAGTCCATGAAGACTTACAGTATTATAAAAATCATAATCATTATTAATAATAGTAAAAAAAATAATAATTAAGCTGGAAAACTATATAAGGGAAAAGTTTTAGAAAACCAAGAAGGGGGATGAATTAGATAACCTATCAAGCCCCTGCCAGATCTAGTTTATTCTGTCTGATTTCTTCACCTGGTAAATAGAAAAATGTGTTTAAAAAACAAAATTACAGGGAACTGGTCAATATCTTTTTAGATCTAGTGCTCTATGAGTTGTCTATCCAGACACTAAGAAAATGCTTTGCCGCTGAACATTTCAAAACTGACCAGCAACAGTTGTCAATATTTTTTAGGGAAAGATTAATGTTGTACCAGCCAAGGGGAAGGGGAAAATTAATTGTTTGCTTACTACTCCTTCTTTTCTTTTTGTTTTGGACAGAGGCTTTGATGTAACTCAGTCTTTGGAATGCTTAACGTAGTCCAGGCAGAGATGGATGAATGAGGCAAGCAAAGGTGGATGATAAATGCAATTTGTCTCTTGACCACATATGTGGTATATACTTCTTTAGGATCAGTCTGGCAGTGTCCCAGGTATTTACTATTCATCAGCATATTGCACTGTTGGAAGATTGTACTTTTTTTTTAATCCTCCTGTTGGTAAAATTAGAGACTGGTCAAATCTGTAAGCAGCATTCCAGGCTTTTGTATCATTTAGCAATTTTACTATGGCAATGAAAAGCTTTTGCAGAATTCTTACAAATATTCACTCAGGTAATGTTTTTAATTTGTTGAACAATATCACTTGTTCCAAAACAAACAAAGACAAACTCAGGTATGTTCTGCTGTTGGGTAGAAAGAACTGATGCAATTGTCTTGATAACAATCCAGAAACAAAAAAGCTCATCATTTACGCTGAGCCCTCTCTTTCAGGCCATTTTCATTCCTCATTTTGGATGCATAACTGCACAGCCTGCCCTTTATGCAAGGTGCTCTTACTGTCAGGAATACAACTGGCTACAGAAGTTCCATATTGCTTCTTTGAGGACCTGCAGAACTCGAGGTAAAATGTACAATAACCTGTAAAGTGAACAGAATCCTTTAAATATTATGGGAAAACAACAGGATTATGTGCATGAACAACACCAGAAATTAGTTTTTCATGGATGGAAAATACTTCCCCAGAGGCAAGAGAAACTAAATAATATAGAACAAAATACAGTAATTCTGGAATAAGAAGGCGTAACCAAACCGTTTCCTTACATGCATTTTTTGTTTGAACTTAATTTATGTTTTGAAGAACTGCCAAAATAGCCCAGCTTCTCTCTCCATAAGGTTCTGTGTGATTCTTTTTGGAATGGGTGTGGAAAGGGGAGTCAAATGAGGCATGCTATCAGGTAACATATATAGTTTACATTGTTTTGAAATCATTGTGCCTTTATCTGACTAAAGGAATTTTGCCAAGTATTGACATTAAAAGCAGGAGGAATTTAAATAAGATTGACTCCTAGCCTGCCAGAGGATGGTTCTTTATGAGTTCACCCCAAACCTTCAGTCCCAGTATTTTTCTTGAAAAATGTTTTGGCTTCTCTCCATCTAAAACTTTTGCTGATCCACTGTACTTGGCACATTAATTTTCTGTGATGATTTTGGCAGCCATTAGACTTTGCCTAAGCCTACCATGGGGAAAAACAAAGAAAGGAAACATGAATATGCTTGACATAGGATAATTTTTTCCTTTTCTTTTGTATTACTGATAGTAAGTACCACTTCATTTACCATATATAAGGCGTAAGATAAATTTGTAGAAAAGAGATTATAACTTTATTTTTTTATAAGATCTGGCCATCCACTTGCTGTTGGATGCTAACAGCTGCTATTCCAAGCTATAGTGCTCACATCACTAATAATCTACACAAACTTAATAAAAATGTCTTTTATCAATCTGGAAGCGGCAAAATTTTCATAAGACTTAAATGACTTCATTATCTATCTAGGAAGTTCACTGTCCATACTAAAATCTGAAGAACTTGTTTATCACTTGACACAAAAGAGTTGTGATAGATAGAATCTTTTCAGGTTCTATCAGCTACCTACTGGCTTTTCACACATTTCCATTTCTTTTTCTGTTGTATATTTCTTTTGTCCTTGCAGCTGGTGGATAAAACTGTGACATAAGTTCCAAAACCTAGAGAGATTAAAAGAAGCATCTTACTCATTAAAAACTATTGCAGGGCATCCCAGAAGACAATGTTTTTCATAAGTCTCACATTTTTTCATATGTCATAAACAAACTCTGAAAATCCTACATTAAAAGAAAGAGCAAATGAAAATGGTCTCCAAGGGAAGATGAGGTTTATTCATGGTGTCTCAGAATGCAGCAAATCAAATTATAAACTCTTTAACATAATCTTCGATCAGAAACATGAAACCCTATCATAGGAGCTCTGGGCTGCTGAGTACAGCACATGATCATCACACTCACCAGCTTATGAAGAAACAAGGAAATTGATGTAACACTCAGAAGGGAAAACAAAAAATTGGAAAGGTAGCTGGAGCATATCTTAAGTTCAGCACACGAATATCATTTCTGTTTCTTGTGTTCAGAGCTCTCTCAATTCTGAATCCACAGATCAGATTCTGGTCACTTTTGCAAACACAGATTTGTTGTCAAGTATGTCTGAAATTTCCCTGGAAGTGAAAGGGGAACTTGAGCCTGAAAGAGCAGTCAGGAAAAGTATGTTTGGCTCTTAGTTTTCAGATTTGTCACACAGTAAGAGACCTCTCGTGGCAGGCACAGGAACCACCATGCAGCAAGAACCTTACAACTAGAAAAAATGGATTTTAACCAAGCCAAGTACAAAAGGAAATAAGGCCCAAGTAAGGAAAACAGTTTTAAAAAAATCACAATATTTTAGTAATATATCTTTTTTTTAACAATAGAATGCAATGCAATAAAAACAAGCAATAATTAGGTGAAAATCTGGGGTGAGGGGTGTGGGGAGAAAAGAGCAAATTTGGTGAAAACTATCTAAAGTTTCCGTTGAACTAACTACAAGGCCCTATAGCAAGATTTAACAATTTTGGGTTTCCTAGTCATTGCCAGTGGTTTTGGGATACAGTGCTGTAGTCAACAAATTCTAAAGGGGGCTTTATGCAAGAGCTGGGCTGGTAATCCCTCCACAGCAGCCATTCTGAATGCATATAGTATAAGGCATTTCTTGTGTATCATGCTGATGATATGGAACACATAAAACAAGATAAGACCAAGAAAGTGAAACCAGTTTAAACAAAGCAGTCTGTTACTTGTGGCCTGATTTCAAACTGCCTTATTCAAATAAAAAAATTACATTTTAAATATCATCACTAGAAGAAACAATCAAATATATCCTGAAACGTGGTGAAAAATAAAATCCAGTACAGCATGCCCAATTATTTCAAAGTCCATCATTGTCAGCTGGTAGAAGATAGACTATTATGCATGTGTGTGTCTAAAATTGGTGTTGATGATACCAGTTTTATGTTATTCACTGAAAAAATAACCTCCTTGGCCAATTTCTATTAAAACAAATTCCTCCGTCTTTAAAGAAATACTCTTGCCAACAGAAGTTCTGAGTAACTAGGAATTCCACAGTTTAGCCAACTAAGAGCTTTTTTTAGAGAACCATGGTTTATAATGCATTTCTCAGCAATGTCACTTGTAAATTTAGATGGAAGCCAGAAAGTATGAATGAGATCTTAGAATAGCCAGTAGTCCTTGAGGTTAGAGAAATTTTCCTGAAGAGCCAGGTTTATGCATTTTCTGAAACTTAATATTCTAGAGAAAAACACAGACTGAGTGATGACTTTGATGTGAAACCTTTCCCTCTTCTCTAGCATATTACTTCACCCTGGCTTAGCGAGGTGCTTGGTCTTTAAAGTACTCCCATTGAAACTATTTTGCCCTCATTAAATATTCATTAACTGGTTTTTGGAGAACTCCATGCCACACAGCAGACATATTCATTGCTCTGAACCACGTAGTGTTAGACCACGAACATTGACGAATGTACTACAGCCCAGGTGGGTGTTTACTGGCTTTCTCTTCCCTTCCTTACTTAGGAAATTCTCTCTTTTAAGATGTCTTCAGGTAGAACAAACAAACAAACAAAAAACCAAAAAACAAAACAAAACAAAAACAAAAAACAAACAAAACAAAACAAAAGTCACAAAACACAAACAAACAAACAAGAACAACGAAAGCCACAAAATACCTATGGCTAAAACCTCAGAATATTTCTGTCATTCTTTTCCAGCCAGCTGCAGCAAATGCAATCCAAGTTCATTCCCTATTCCGGGGGAAGAGTGGAAAAAAAATTAGAAAGTGTATTCTTCCATTCTTTTCATGATTTTTCAGCATCTTCTGTCATTCAAATTCTTTTCAGATAAAGAAAATAAGATGCCAATTCCCTGCCTTTTCCATCTTTTCACTATTGTAGGAAGCTGCAGGAGGATATTGCTTTCTGAGTTTTGGTTCTAGTCTATCCAGATTTGGTAAGAGTGCTCCTCCTATTTCATAAGAACTGTCTTCTAGAGCAGGCCCACCAGGACGTATAGGTAGCAGAAATTCTGTATCATGACTCCTGGTGTATCACTGTGTGCATGATCACCTCTGTGTTGGAAAGGCTGGGGAAGTTCTGCAAACAACCAGCAGCAGAAACACAGGCAACCAAAGTCTGCCAGGGCAACAAAACAACTGAGCCAGACTTCAAGTACCTGAAATTTGGACTTATGGAACTAAACTGTGAAATTGTTGCCTTTGCTCTTTTATGGCTGTAGCTGCTGCATTACTTATACACTTTAGAAAATAGTACCCTGAATCTCCAATCAGGGTCTCCAGATATTACTGGAATATAAATAAATCCCAATTATTTGGGGTATAATAATTCTCAAAGAAGGTAGCAAAATGCAGTCATTTTAAATAGTGCTCTGCCAGTCTTGTGGGGGTTTTTAGTGGTTTAGGGTGGTTTTTGCTCTCTCTTGTGGCTGATGAGTTTCTTAAAGGCAGTAAGAAGAAATGTTATGTGACTGTGATAAGCACTTCTATACTCTGACTGTGGACTAGGCAGTGTGTCTCACTATAAAAAAGGCAAAGAACTAACCCTTTAAAAAATGAGATTGTAAGTAATGTCTTGCTCTGGGAAAATAAACGCTAAACAAAGCTTTTGGAGATATTTTCCATGAAGTTATTGTGGATAATTATCAGCACCCTTAAGAGAGCCAAAACATAAAATCTTGGAAAGGTGCATATATTTCATGTTACCAAATGTACTTTGATGTCTCAGTAGGAAATACAATTAACATAACTCAAGTTATGAATCATCTTTCAAGTTGTTTATACTTATTTCTTCCTACTCTTTTTTTCCCCTTTAATTATTTATTCAATATTCCCACAGAGAAGTAGATGAGGGGGAAAGAATTATTTATATAATGGAAACCACATTCTGCATAATGAAACATTTCATAAATAGCATACACACTCTTGTCCTTCATAAGTGTTCACAAAGAATGGTTTTATCCTCCATGAGGCAGGTTTATCCAAAATAAACAATGTCCTTCTCGAGGAGTGTTATGTTGACATGTTTGTGAAAAATGCACGCAGTATGCAGGAGAGACATTGCCCTGGATTACAACTAAAGGCCAATAAGGATGGATATTTTTTACAAGAGATGGGGAAAATGGTTGCATTGAGGATATAATTCACAGTAAGCTTATTAGATAGAAATCTTTATCTTTGGAAAAAAAAATGCAACATGTTGCTATTAATCTTTATTTAAAAGGGGGTACTACAATAGCATTATGATAAGTGAACTGTTTGACTTCATTGTAGAACCAGTTGGGAATTTTTCAAAGAAACATTTTTTCATATCCCTGCTTCTCATTGAGAACCTAAATCACATAATTCTACACAGTGCTTCACTCTGTCGTGCGGGTGAATCTGTAAAATCTCTTCATCTCATTTTTCTAATAATACCCTTTTATTCCATAGTGGCTCACTTGCCCAGCAGTCATGTTCAGTGTGTTTGGAAGCAAATTCTTATTTAGGAGGTAATTTTTTCTCAGAATAATTATTTCTCTGTAATTATTAAGTATAAAATCTTTGAGGAAAGTAATAATTCTGTCTGAAAAGCCATAAATTAAGAATTGAGTAGACCTTTTCACATTTAAAAAAATGCATCTTTGGAATGAAAATGCTTCACAGAATTGTGTTTTGTAGAAAATACAGATCAAAATCAAGCAAAATATAAAAATAGTTTTGTCAAAATAGTCTACACTTTCTTCAGGACCATTTTTTTCTGTTTGAGCGATCTTTATGTTGAAACTTTCTATCTTGCGATGGAACATGCAAGACAAATCCAAAAAAAAAGTTTTGACTGAACAAAAACATAACTTACCCAATCCTAGACATTTTATTTGTGGAGTATATAGAATCACTGAGAGTTTTTTCTTAGAACAGTCATCATTTGCCAAATGGTGTTTTCATTCTCCTGCAAACATTCAGTAAGGTGTATAGGCATATGCATTTCCATATGCATTTCTGTTATAGATATGTATTCATAACCATTTAACTGTGATTTTTTTTTTCAAAAATGTAAATTTGTTTTAAGTTATATGAAGAAACTAAATGAGGATATATTTGATTTTTCTCTCATGGCTTGAAGAAGTGTCCATTAAAAATTGTGTTTTCATATTCAGTTCCCAAACGGAGGTAAACACATTAATTAAATCATATTAAGAAATTACTGAGTTTTGGTCAACCCTTTAAAAAATAATTCCCTGGTTTCAAATTTTGCTTTCTATACTCTTTTTTGAAAGGATTACCTTTTCACCACTTACAAGATTATCTTGTTTTAGATGGACAAAAAGTATCAGGGTCATTTACTAGTAACCTAGAGAGAAATCGGGCATTTAAACACCTGTGAATGGAAGTGAGTTCATAAATGGAACTTCACAAATCTGTATTTTGTATCTTGTTTTCTGCAGTTACCCATAGGCAGTGAACACGTTTACAACTTCTGGTTCTGTTGCAGTTCTCAGCTAACGGCAACACTCCATGCTGGGAAAAAGTCGGTTGTGAAGTCATTACCCTCACTTGCACACTAGAATTCCCCTGAAATGCCCTTTCTGAACTTGCTGTCTAGCAAGCAGCTTGCTGTCTAGCAAGCAAATGTAAGTTATCTGGAAAGTCAGGCATCCTGGGATGTGATTGGTATAATTTGATTCAATTATTTGTATGCTACAATTGTTAATTTATTTCTAGGCTAAAGTTCTGATCAGACAGTCCCTTAAAATTAGCATGCAAAAATTTTATCAGTTTATTGTACTACAAATTCTATATTCCCTAGAATTGATGTTTAGTCCATTATTTAAAACTTTACCCATCTTTGAGAAAATCTAGACTTTTGGAGATGCCAAGCCTTCTATTAGATACTATTTTGTTCAAACATAGATTATCTTTCTACTATTCTTTTTTCCTGGATTTATAAATATTCGGAAAGTTTATGGTGGAAGATCTCTTGAGACATGTAAGTGATACACTTTATGAGATGAATTGACATAGTTCAAATGAAGAGAAACAAATGTTCCAAGGAGAAACTTTTGGAATGGGATCAGAATCCAACCACAGGTTGTTTGGAACAAGATCTTAACTACAATGGGATTTATGATTTATCATGGTATAAATTACTATAATTTACTGTCAGAGTACAAACCTGAGCAAAAAAGAGTAAATGCATGTAATTATAAAATTAGGAAATATGATGGACCCCCAAAGGAGTGGAATTAAAGGGTTTGGGTTTTTTAACCTAGTCTCTTCACTGAATACCACATCAGACTTGTTCGTTCATGCAGCTCACAATAGAAAAGGATTGCACATAAAAGACCTTCACAATGGTTTCTTCTTCTTTGTTTCACGCACAAAAAAGCTAAGATTCCTCTAAGGAATTAAAAGCATGAGAAGCCCATCTGTTAGACAGAAATCCTTATGGTGCCGTCCACATGGGAATAAATTCTACTTGATACAAATAACCATAAAGCTATTGTAATTAGCAAAACCTTTAGTCAAATTAAAAAGTGAAAACATTCACTTACAAGATTATATTTTTACAACATGCAATTTAGAATAATTTTGTATGACATAGCATAAGACTTTGACTTCAATAATGCTTCTGATTTTAATTCTTTTCCTTGAAAACTAACATCACTAGGCTTATTTAAAAAAAATAAAGGCTCAAATTGCTCAGTTTAAAGTTAATTTGTTGAATTCTTTTGGGGTGTAATACCTCCTTCAACCATACTTTGGAAAGATATGATATAATGCTAATATCCAATAGATGAAACTTCAAGAAATGATGACTGAGTATACCATGCTGGATGTACTACCACATGGACATCACTTTTCATATTTTGTTATTTCAAAATGTAAGGGCTTTTAGAAGAACCATGTCTTTTCCAAGTCAAGTGTGTTTCCTTAACAGTTTTGTGTAGTCATCTGGGAGAGAAAGACTCAAAAATTAGCTTCAGTTCTTTTCTTTTTCAAATTGAAAGTCTACCCAACCTTAAAAAAAAAAAATCAAAGTACTGTTATGAAGTGTTGTCATAATGGTTTTCATTTACAGCCAAATGCCCTTTCAAGCTTTGTTTATTACTTTTAAAATCTCCCAAATTGATTGTTTGCTTGTGTGCATACGTAGGAATTTCTGTATATAGTTTTGAGGTGTTTTCTGCAGGGGAAGGTTAAATGTTTCCAACATTTTCATGAACTACCATCAGATGTCTTCCAGATCACTACTGGTTTTCAGAGCACAGATTGAGGAATACTGTGTTAAAGGAGACATTTCCTTTTCCCTTTGACTGTGGAGGGATTCTGAGGGGATTTGGCACCCCAGGCTAAGGTTAACCTTTGCGAACACCATCTGTAGTTTAATTTTAGACACGCATTTTGGGGGATGGTGTTATGTGATCACAAATGATTAACATTCATAGGTAGGCTGTCCTTAAGCAAACAGAGCTCATTCTAAGAAAGAAATACAGCACAGGGGGCCAGTAAAAGTGGTTATACAATACTTGCACCATTATTAAGACTTTATTGAGGTCTTCGTGAGACCACAGATAAAAGTGGCAGAGATGATTGACTAAGGCTGGGCAATTGCTACATTTTCTCTATGGGTATAAGAAGCACTGTTTGGTCTGTGTTCTTGAACCTCTTACATTTCGCTTCTGGGGACTCCATGGGCATCTCCAGACCTTTGGGAGGGCCTATACCAGGGACCTTGGCTGTGAACAGAACTACATATTAACAAATGAATTGTCATGCTTCTGATAAAAAAGTGGCATCATAACGACTACTTTACAGTAGTTGTGTCTGGTATTTTCCACAGATAGGGATATTGTAAAGCTGTAATTATGGCTTTTAGGAGCTTACAGTAATTTTCCAGAAAGCTTCCATCTACTGTGCTAGTGCTAGCTTTCAAACCAGAAGGATGAGGAACTAAACCAAATACATCTGAATAAATAGAAGCCACTAGCACAAATCTTCCTGCTCTTTTCACAGGATGCTCTAGGAGAGCTACAAAAGCACAATAGCAGAGCTGGAATTGTATTCAGCTCAGTAAAAGTGTCACAGGCCACCAATTTTTGTATTAAAATTCAATATCATCTGAAGAAGGAAGTAAAAATTTTAAATTAGGTCAGGGAAGGGGTAAAATTCACTATTCACAGGGGACTTTTCTCCATGAAATGGAAGGTTATACTCCTTTTACACATGGAGTGGTTTTATTGTGTAACCAAAAGAGAGAACCACTTAAAAACCCAGCATGATATGAATAAGTGGTCAACAGTTGGCATGTATAACATATTTAATTTTTCTTTCAACATTTCCCCCTTTCCCCAGCCAGGATTTTTATGCTACGTTCTGAAGCACTCAAACAGTTACTCTGCTGTTTCAAATTCTCACTTCATCTAGTCAGTAGCCAAAAAGCATGATGTGAACTATGAATATGAAAATTTCAAATAAAACAATGAGTTTGGACTGTGTTTCTACAATCTCTATTAGAGCACTAGAGGTAAAATGCATTTTTGTAAGTATTTGTGACAGAGAAGCTTGTATTTTCTTAGGCAGTCTAGTATGCCATGTGCAAAGATCTATATATCATCTACAACACAAAGCATTTTAAAAATTAATACTTCCTGTGTATGAATGCACAAATGATATTAATCCTTAACTGACTATATCCATCCATGCATATGTGAGCATGTAGCCAACATACAGGATAATATAACAACACAATATATGGTATACAAATAAGACTATTTTTATATTAATGGGCTTGATATATTCAAAGTTGTTTAAAAGGAAAAGGAAGGGAAAAAACTTTCATTAGTTGCAGAAGAACTCACCCTAAAGATATATCAGGAGGATAGGTATGAAGTGTTGAAGTGTAAGTCTGCCTGAGTTTATCAGGGTTCAAGTCCTGAGCTACAAAAAACAGAAAGAAGAGACAAGCCCAACTGGGCTTCAAGATTCTTAACCAACAACACTGTATTGCTGAAGCTTAGAAAGATTAAGTCATCCTCTATAACTCACTAAGGAAATACCATGTTTGCAGTGATAATGGACATTAAAGCAGGTAAAAGAAGAAAAAAACAAATATGATCTTTTGAACTTTTCAGCAAAATACCTGATTGCTGCTGGGCTGCTGTTTCTTCTCATAATGACTTCTGTTTTTAGAGGCTGCCTCATCTCTACCCTGTCCAGCTAACATGTCAAAGGCAAGACAGATGGAGCAGGTTATCAGTGGCCACTACGGTCAGCATAACATACTCTTTGTATACATCATCTGACACTATATTTTTGGATTTCTCTGAAATGTAGACATATGCTATACCATAGTTTCAAGACACATCATGTGGAAAAAGTCATTAAATAACCAGAAACTGAATCACTATTATTTAAACTATCCCAGACTATCTAAAATTTCTAAAATACAAAACAAAACAACCCAGAGTAAATTGTAAAATATTAGCTAATGTATATGCTTGTAATATAAGTACCAATGGCATATCTGAAGGGCTTCTGAGCAATTAAAAGAATGGAAATTTTTATTGTGAGATGATGACAAGAAGGAAAGTGCTATCCTTGTGATTCAGTTCTTACGGAGTCTGAAACCCTGAAACCAAAGGAAAAAGGCAAGTCAGCCTGTAATACTGCTGCCATAATTGCTTTTATATGTACCAAAGCCACATGCTGTTCCACTGACATTATATCATACTCGAAGGTGTTTCATTAGAGTGTAAGAGCTTCCATCTATGAGACACTATTTTCCTAGTTTTAAGCACGTGTGCAATGTTCACTTCCATGAGTAGGCTTACTGGTCTTCTTGGTACAATTCATACAGGCCGGGATGGGATCCTGAGCACTGTGATGTTTTCTCCTGTGGGTACCTTTTAAGTATATTTTATGCATGCTGTAACAATTCCCATTTCCACCATTTTCTTCATGTATTTACAGCGAAGGAGAAAAGACATGATTGGTTTTGTTTGTTTCAGGTAGGAGAAAAGATTTTATTTGAAAGATGGAAAGAAAACCAGATTTCTGCCCAACTTTTCTTCCACAAATGCATTTTGTTTGGTATGTGTGCATTTAAACTCTATCAATAAACAGATGAAGAAAAGCAATGATTAAGTATTTGTGAAACATAAAGCAGACATTTAAAGGAGAGTCATTAAAGACAAAGACAATTAGTCAGACTGAAAAAACAAAACACTGAGATATGTATGTCTAGCCTAGATACACACAGTAGCTGCAGTCTGGAAGTATTTATCCTTGGATTACTTTTTATCTATTAATAACATTTGAAAAATTATTCTTATCCCAAGCTATTTTCATGAGGCAAATGTGAAAATGTAAAAACTTGCACAGAGTCTCAAATGCAAATAGGAACTATGGATTGTACTTGAAGAACCCTCCATATGTTGCAGCCTCTGCAATAAGATAGTTCCTAAGGAATAATACTACTTAAAATTAAGAAAAAAATCCTCTCATCCATTCTAAACAATAGATGAATTGTGGTTTTGTTTTATTTTATTTGCTGAGACTAGCTTTATGTAGAGATAAAGGGAATTTTAAAAGAAAAATTTCAGGCACAGAATATTCTAAAATGATGTGCCCTGAAAAGACATTCATAGCTCAATCCAAAGCCCATTAAAAACAACTAGTGTCCTCTCACTCATCTGATTGTATTTTGAATCAGAGCCCTAGCCAAAAGAAGAGCAAAATCATGCAGAGCTGACTGCTAGTAGATTATTTTCTTTTCCTTGAATCATATGAAACTGCATGATCAGATTGACTGTGAGAGTATAGTAATGAGTGGTGAGGGGGAAAATCCCAGAAGAGTATATAATGTGGCAAGTCACGTTCTTTAAAAGATCAAAACCAAAGGAAAGTGCATAAATCATCAGGCAGCCTCAGTTTCAGCTCTGGCTGTTAATGCACGTTTTATTGCAACTCTTTTCTGTGACTTTCAATAAAAAAAAAAGCATCTGCTGAATTATCAGCAGTATTTGATACATACACTGGCCCCAATACAGAGCACCTTCTGAAAGAAATGTGATCACCCCTGAGCAATTTCAACTGTTGAATCTTTTACTGCATTTTAGAAGAAAAATATGTTTTGTGTAATTCAATCATTTCCCCACTTCTTTCTTTTCCCTTTTTCCTTTTTTTTTTTAACCTCCTTTAGTGTCAGAGTTTAAAATGTTATTGGTTCCTAAATCAAAAGCATACATATTGTTCATAAGACAGGACACATAAGAGGAAACCTGCAGATGCAGAACAGTAGCAATATGAAATATATGGCTTTTGCATTAATATTGAGATTTTAGCTTCTTAGCCATTGTTTCTATAAACCTTTTATCGATACAATAATGAAAATGAAGTAGAGATATTGCCTTTCAACATCTTTGAGGGAAGGAAGGTATTTTGTTAACCTAAGTATGTTTCCAATCTATTTTTCTGCATTTGCCTCTGTAGCCTCCATAGAAAGATACTTTCTTTTTCCTGTGTGAGCATCTTGAACAGAACAGAATATCATCTCTGTGGGAAATCTTTGGTGCTTCTTGAGGAGCAGACAACAGAAACACTCACTCATCATAAACAGAGTTGACCTGCCAGCACCGTGGGAGACACAGAAAAGCACTGTCAGTCTCCTCAAGTAGCCCTTCATCTTTTTGCTATATGTGGTCAGCTGTCAGCTTCTCAACAGTGCTCCAGCTAAGGAGCAGGACCAGCAGCAGAGTGAATTTGATGGCAAGCCCAGTGAAATTAAGGGTAAAAATTTCAATTATCTTTGGGCCCCATTAGAGATGTAACATTACTAAATCCTGAGGAAGCAAGTAGTTGTGTGGAATATTTGAGCAACCTGGTGTAGTGGAAGGTGTCCCTGCCTGTGTCAGGGGGTTGGAACTCGATGATCTTTAAGGTCCCTTCCAAACCAAACCTTTCTATGATTCTATGATTTACAAATGGACTTATTAAGTATACGTAGGGAAATGTCTCCAAACATGCATCTCTAGCTGTAATAAATAACCATCAATAAAGCCCTTTGAGAAAATTTCCTTTTCTGGCAGCTTTGAGATTTTTTATGCATAGATTACTGTGTAAAACTAAACAGAAGGCTAAGACAGGTAAGAGAGTTAAGAGAAGGCCAAGAGCCAGCAAGGTTGTTTTGCTGATTTATCGAGGGAATCATAGAAGCTAACAACAGCCAGCAGGAAAATAGATGCACAAAACAATTCAGTAGTGAAAGCTACCTCAGATGTAACTGGTTTCCTTCAATAAGCAGGATGGGTTTAATACAACTTTTACAAACCAGAAGGCTAGAGTTTACAGCTGTAGTAAATGACACTTTGAAATAATATGTAGTGGTGAGACAAACATGAGTTTGTCCAGTAACTGCCCTCACTTCTACAGCCTAAATTAAGCCATGTTATTGTTAGAGGATGATTTAGACTCCCTGATCTGGAAAGCTGTTACTATTTTTCATTTAAAGAAGTTGCTAGGAGAAAGACACAAGTGGAAGATTGCTTAAGAAGAGTGAACACTGTGAGCCAAGTGTTTTTAGCAGAAAATAGTCAGTGTACACACTGTTTATGAGCTGGGGTTTGAACTTGGATAGAAAATCATACCTATACACTCTGGAATAAAGAATGAAATAAAATGTTGCACAGCTTAAACACTTGGCTTTTGGCTTGAAAATGGACCTTAACAGTAAACATTTTTCAAAAGGGGTGCTAGCTGGAAGAGATGTAGGTAGGGAAAATACCAGATTAGACTGTTTAGGAAACAGATTTTTTGCGGAGGTGGGCTCTTTTTTGGTGTTTTTTTGTTAATAAACTGAAAAAAAAAAAAATCAAAGATAATTCACTGTGTAATTTCTCTGTCTCCAGATGGAATAAAACATCCATTTGTGTAGTCTTTTAAACTTAAGAGAAGGTAAAATAATACATGTATTATTCATAATGGTAGCCAACCTAACATGTTGCAAACAAATCTGCAAGACTTTCCATTAAGTGATAATAAAAATACTTACTACTACGTCTCTAAAACAGTGTGAAATCCCATTTTATTCAAAACGGGAGTCATTAAATAAGGCATAGATGTACTATTGTTATAACTGTGACAATCCCAAGACAAAGAAAGAATTGTGAGACTGAACTGTTCAGCTTTCTCCAAATTTATCTGTTAATTCAAGAAAAGAAAATTCCCTCTCTCACATTATGATTCATCATTACATTAAAAGTAACTACCCATAGAGAAAGTGTCAGGATTTTTCTGACATCAAAATATTATGAGAAATCCACTTCTAATCATGATATAAGGCCAGAGATCATGTCATCATATCTACTCCTGTGTTATTGTTTCCTCTTATGATTAAAATCACATACCTTACCTGTTTCCCAGAAAATGTCTGGAAATGTCAGAAAATCGTACATATAGTCCCAAAATGCTTGTCAGGCAGAGGTCTGATGAAACAAACTTTAGGGACAATTCACATTTTGAAATCAGTGTAGAAGTACTTTTGGCTTTGGTGACATCAAGATTTCACGTTCTGTATCTCCGTTCAATTAGCATACAAAATGTTTTGCATTTTTTAAAAATAGCTGGTGTGAAACTATAACTGGCATTTCTTTCTTTTAACTTATTTGGATGCCAAGGAGTAAGTTGTTTTACTGCAATAAATGAAGCTCTTTAATTGAATAATTGCAGTTCAAATTTTACAAAAAAGTTAGCTTACATAATTACTTTGCAAACCTCCTTCAGAATGCAAGGATGAAAAATAGTTAGAATTGCTGATTTCCACTTAAAGCAAAAAAACATTCAAAATACAAATATGAAAATGCAAATAAATGCATTCAACTTCTAAAGCAAAGGGAATTTTTTTGTAACTACAGTGATCCCATAGAAAAGCTTATGTAGAAAACACAGTAGCTTATGTTTGCTTAGGGATTCAGGTGAACTTAAGTTCCAGTTGCATTGCTTAATCAAAACCTGCTTTTTATGAGGTGATTATTTTTTCAGCACAGGATAAAACCATTACCTAACATATCTACCATACATAAAGTACTAAGAAAAATAGCATTTCATTCAACTGATACATTCATTTTAGTCCAAATTCTTGAGTAACAAATAGTTACGATTTTTTGACCAACCTCCTGCCATAATAAAAAAGGATGCTGCATATGATTAAATTAATTATTAATTAATTTCCTTCCAGTTTAGTTGCACGCTCCTGCACCACACATGGATGCACAAAAAATTAGACAGTGTTTCCAGTGGTTATAAATGGGAAACCTTCAGCTTTTTTTTTTCTTTTTTTTTTTAGTTGTGTCTAAAATAAAATAATCCTGTTTAACACAATTAAAAATATATAGTTCTGTTACTTCTCATGACATTTAAATTACTGGAGACATTCTGCTTTCCTCTTCTAATGAGGTGCATTAGTCAAGAGCTAAAGGACCTTTGACCCTAGGATCAAGTGCCTACCCTGCAGGGACTGAGCTCAGTATATGGGATTACGGGTTGACAGGAGGCAGCTGGAAGAAATACCTGAGAATTCACACTTAAAAGTAATCCCTGAAAATTGAATGTAGGTATGTGGAAATAACAATTATGTTCTCTAGTGAAGTTCTCTAGTGAAAAGCCTTATAAAAACTTAACTAGGGTTCTGGGACCCCATCAATGGCTGTGCTATTGAATGAAACAATCAAGCATGTTTAACACTACACTCAACAGGGACTTAAGTTTTGTGAATGAGCTTAATGTCCAGTTGATTTTATTGCTGACTCTTTTCCTCTGCTAATGATGTCCTGTGTTGCATACTAATAAAGTGCCACAGGATTTACCCATTATCTAATAGTGAAAAACCAAATGGTTTATTTGTAAAGGTTTTTCAGAAGAAAGTGGTGACAAATACTTACAACTCCTTGAGACACATGGATTAATGGATATGTAGATGTGGCAGAAGAAGAACATAACTCACATTTTCTGTACACAAGAGAGATCAATTATTAAAACCGAAATATTTGGTATTCTTTATATTTAGTAATTTCAATTTAAAATATAAAAAAATCTAGCTACTTTTTTTTGAGTTTTTTCTGCCTTTTTACACTCATTCCTATTTTATGACTAGATATACACCATTTAAAAACACTTGTTATCATGTCAGACTAGGCTCCATCAAGTGTCTATTTTCTTGTGGACTGATAAAGTGAAAATATCACAATAAAATATTTTTGGCTCAAATTAAAAAAATATTAATGACAAAAAAATCTTTGAAGAGTTTTATATTTCTCAAGAGTTTAATTAAAATGGGCATGTGATCTCTATTAAATTTTAAAGTAAAAAATTTTCTCTGGGGAAAGAAACTCTTAAGATCTCTAGTCTTTACATAAACTGAAATAAGAAGCATCTGTCTGCATCTTGAAACTAATACAATATTCCATATCCAATTTTATTTTTGTTTTTCAGTTTGGACATATCACTGCCATGACATGGCATCTTCATGTGTTTTCAATGAACTAATCTGAGGGTTTTTCCCCCTGTTCTGTACTTGGAAATTCTCATACTGCTTCAGAATACATTAATTGCTAAAAGTATCAGGTAGTCAAAAGTGTAGCCAAGCCTCACACAAACAGAAACATTTCCTTGTTGTCCCTCTGTTGCACCAGGAGGACAGAGGTAAGCAGGATGCAGCTGACATTCTCTTTCTGTTTTGTCAGGCTGTCCTGCACTGAGACGGTTTTTCAGTACCACTGTGCAATCTGCTGATGCTATAGGATGAAGCAACAATAAATCCCACCTGAGCAACTACTACCTAAAGAACTGACCACAAAATGAACCTAGTATATCAGTTCATTAAGTAGATTGTATGTCTACTTACATTAACGGCCCATTTACATATAGGTTAACTCCAATTTCAATCAGACTCTTTAAAAAATAAAATTACATTGCTGATATCCAAAAGCCGCTAAGGGTGCTGGGGAGGTCCTTCGGGCACTACACAGCCTTAATCCTACCTCCAGTTTTTGGGGGAAGAGATGGTGCAAAACCAATCTCACTAAATCAAGGCACCCAGAAGTTACAGGAGAAAATTTGCTTTCTTGCCAGCACATTTTGGTCTTTTGTGTTCAACTGCAGCGTGGCTGATGTGAGCATGAGGTTATCTTGACAGCCTCACTGAATGTTCAGACATGAACACCATGAATTAGTGCTGTTTCTCATGGAAGACTATATCATTTTTCAGATGTTGTATATACTTTGGAGTTGCCATTTCAAAAATGCAACTGTTTTAAAAACATAATCAGGATTGTGCCACAAATGATAAATTACTATCTATAGATAAGTGAACTTGTTCTGTGATAATCCTTTAAGATCAACAGCTGCCTGGCTGTCTGGCTTATATTGGCTAAAGAAAACTAAATACAAACATATATTGCCCATTATTATAATTGCAGGCAAAGGAAGAAAATGTGTCCTTCTTTCTGGAAAACAAAATAAATTTGTGGCAAGGAGCAGATTTATTTACAATTGCAGCAATCACAAGGATAGTAGTAAAATAAGTCCTGTAAACAGTGCAATTATTCTGTTTATTGTAAACTTGACATTGCGTTTGGAATGAACTCCTGAGAGAGTTCCCTTCCCTTCCACAACCAGTGAGATGGATGTTTCTGCACATAAAATGAAAGCCTCTGCCTTTGTGTAGTGCGTGTATGTTTGGGTGTGGGTAGGTGTACCTTAATTCCTGATTCAGAAACAAGTGGGTTAAAGCAATGAATTTAAGTAAACAAAATGTTCCACAGAAGAAACTCATCCAATAGATGTATTTAATCTGTAAAATAAGACAATTTCAGGAAAAGTTTTTACTAAAAATACGCATCACAGATGTGGGATATTTAGAGCATTGACTGTATGAGTATTGAGACAACCCATTTTTCTTTAGTTTCACCTATATAAGTACTAGACTGTGTAAAAATAACCCAAGAAAGAGTGATAGAAAGAAGAAAAGCTTGATAATAATTACATATTATCTTTATCGCCCTCTTGATCTGTGAGGCACAGATGGACCAATTATGCTCAAGAAACAATCAGAGTTCATAAATATGAACATACTGAAAAAAAAGTTAAACAGACATTTCATCCATCCTTCAACATTCTCTTCTGAGATATTATATGCTTCTCCTTGGGTTTCCTGCAGCTTTGCATGAGATTCTTATGATAATCTGTGGGAATAGCTGCTGGATTGTTTAATGGAAAAAGCAACTCAGAATTATTATAGTTTTCTTTAGTCTAAAGCAGGCAGCAGCAACCCAGAGGAAGTCATCATAAGCCAATCTTGTTGTCAGAAACCCATTTCAACCTAGAAGCAGAAGTGCATGAGCTTTTCTACAGCAATCCAATCTCTACCAAGGACCAAAACGAAAACTGTGGGGGAATTTCTAGGTTATTATTTTGTGGTTTGATGGTCGAAGTATCTTGGGCAATTAGAAATGTATATTAAAAAATGTGTTTTCATCTCTGGCACCAACTTAATGGCAAGAAACATTAGACAAATTTGAAAAATATCGAGATTTTTTTATTTTATCTGATAGCATTCAAAATTATGCTTCCAAATATTTAGAAATACATACAAATATATTAATGAATTAAACTCTGGAATTGCCACTTCTCCTTTCATTTCTTCTTTTGGTAAACAGATGTGTATATCTTAAAGTCAGATATCACCTCTGTTGATTAGCATGATCACAAAAAGACAGGTAATAGAAACTCATCTACTCACTGCTTCAAAACCTGTAACCTCTATCTGAGTTATAGCAGCTTTTAGAAGTGCATTTGAGAATCCATCACATCCATAAGAAAATTGTTCCAGTTGCTATTTCTGTTGTTAAAAACTTTTTTTTTTCCTAGATGGTGAAATAGAATGTGTGAAATAGTGATGGCTGCAACTTGCAATTATGCTTGAGACAATGAAATTTAATGGGTGTCACTTAAAAAACATGATACTTGAGATTGTGTTACTATCCTCAGCAGCTACATCTCTTTTCTTGTGTATTACCAGTTGTAAGATTGAGCTCTTTGAGTGTAAAAGCTTTAGAACGAGAATGTTCCTCTCCTATATGGGACCAAGAAGAAAAGAATCTTGATCCCAGCTTCACTGTTCCATGGAAATCCAAATAAAAAATACATTCACAACAAGGAATAATTAGAAAGAGACATTGAAGTACTTCAGCAATATTGCAAAAATAAGAGGGACACCAACTACTTTGTACTTTAACTTAGCATTCTATATATGCTTGAAAATTAAGCGTTTCCTCTGTAAATATAAATGAATCAATTTTTCTTCAGTTTTTCATGATTTCTCCCCCCTTGGTTTGCCTTTTAGGACTGATGAAAGTGCAGCTGTGGTTTTTTAAGAGGTGTTTATGCCATTTCTTGCACACAGCTCATCCATCACTCTCTGCTCAGATGCAGCAAGAATTCAAAATGCAGCCTGACTGGCACAGCCTTTTGCCTTTCATGAGGTGGCTCGGCTGGACCTGGAGCATCAGTGTGTCGCCAACAGCACATTGCTGGGATGAATGTTGTGGTTTCTCCCATCTTCCAGAATATGTCAAAGATCAGAAATACTAATGTTTACTTATGCTGTAGTGAAACCAGAGTCTCATGCTGAAATAACACCACTTCATATACACCACAGGTCATATAGGGGCACTGTTTCAGGTGTCATCTTTGGTACAAAATATTTTTCTTTGCTCTAACTTATTGTTCCTAACTGTTACAAAGGTAACAGTTTCTGCTAACATATAAACTGGTTTTGTTTAGTATCCAAGACCATCTCTCTGGTTAAATGCTAGATTCAGATATTTCATAAAAAATATATATAACCAGTTGTTTCCATCTGCTGCTTGACAAGCCAACTAAGTCTTTCCAGAGTGATGTCTGTGAATGGTTTACTTTTATCAGCTCCTGCTTTATGCTGATCAGGAGCTACACCTTTAGTTTATACCTAAAATGGCAATTCACGAAAGTATCCTTTCACCTTTGTAAAGTTTTAAGAGTGCATATACATGTGATACCAAATACTTACTATCAATGGGAGAAGACAGAGCTAAATTCTGTCCACTGAAGTTATCAGATATTAAAATGAGCCTAGAAACATCCCACAATGAACAGTACTTTTCCTGCCTGCATGCTTCATACCAAGAAAAAGCAAAATTTTGCCTGTATTTCCTCTTCTCTTTCTACCCTAGGTTTACATTAGTAGTGAGAAAGAAAAAAATAAACAGTAACTAAAAAGTCTGATCAGTTAACAATACAGAATTGAAAAATATAATTTTCAACATTCATTTGAGATAATTGCAATGATAACATAATTTTTAAAAAAAAGAAAAACAAAAGAAAAAGAAAAATCGTCTTAAGTTACTTTACTATCTAATAACTAGTGGGAAGCTTAATGGGTGTACCAGGCACAAGTCAAGGGAAGTGTAAGTTCCAGATTGTTTTTCTAGGGATGGAATTTCAAGTTTAGTTCAGTACTAGATGAGCTTTGTTTCACCTCTGCTCACAAAGGTGACGATTTCATAAGCACTCCATTTAGAATTTAGATTGTCAAAGCATCTTGATGTTTTAAACTTACATACTGGGCCTCAAGTGCTCTCTCCAAAATAGGAAAATCATGGATCACAGACTTAAATAGAGGAATATAAAATTTTTATTTTTTTTTTTAAATCAGAACACAGAGAAAGTAAGTGTAAATTAGAGATGAACAAGTGTTACAAGATTGTCTGGTCTCTACCAAATGACTTGAGTCTGTTGAAGCTCAGACCAAGAATTTTGGACTTCGAAATCTAACCCTAAGTGCTCCATCATAATTCCAGGATACTAATAAATGTGCTTGTTGTCACACAGGAAGTGTCTGAACAAATTCTTCTATCTAGATAAGACTAATTAGAAACAATGGCAATATTTATGACATATCCATGAAAACAAGTTCGAAAAAAAATCTAGAATGTGGCTTTTTTATGTGTCATTTACCTTGTTGTGACCTTATCACAGAATAAGTATGGTGTAGTGTTTCCTGCATTCACACAGGCGAAGCTGGTATGCTTTATACTGCTGGTATGAACCAGACATTACAAAGTAACCTTAATGGGTACCTCTAAAGCAAAACAAAAATGTAGAAAAAACCCTCCTTTTTTTGAGTGATTGATTAAGTCTAAAGTAATCAACTAACTTTTCATCAAAGAAATATTTTGCATTGTGTGACCATGGTGCTTTTTATCCAAGAGCTCAGAGCTGCATCTATTGTATCATCGAACTGTAGAGCTTGAGGAGAGAGCTGTCTGAGAAACAGACCTTGCATGGCTCTTCATCAGCTGTTATCTCTGAACCAAAACACTTCAAATAATGATAGTTTTTTCCATTCTGAGCACTAAATGTGTGGTCATACCTCGAGAAACTGTTTCAATAGAGTATCTTGCCAAGTGGTTGTGCATCATCTAAGCTGAGCAGTGAAATGCAATCCATGTTCTGTTGGTCTCAAAGAAAAGTTAGTCAGCTCTGAAAAATGTTCTAACAAAAAGAAGGAAAGAGGTAACAGATATTTCATAATGTTCAAAGAAAAAACACTCATAAAAGAAGAGGCTACTACAAAGCTGATTGAGCTATAAATCTGCAACTAATAACACGACAATTAATTTTGGGGCTTGACAACAAATCAGCCTAAGTAGAGGAGAAATGTAAAACCTTTTGCATTCAGCCTGTGGAAAACAATTTGAGCATATAGAATAGCAGAAATGACACAGAACAAGAATAAATATATTAGGATTTGGGGGAGGTTTTTCCTTGGTTTCGGGATTTGATCTTCTCTGTTCTGTATGCAACTTATATCTCCATTAAGGAACATTGAAAACTTCATGGATATTCTATTCCATATTCTTGAATTTAAGGCCTTTAAAATTTGTTTCTAGGGTGCAACAGAAGAATAAATCTGTGACCTACTTAATATCTGTCACTAACCTATGTAAGTACTTAGACAATTTCCTCTTAAATAAAAGGTAATCACAAGCCAGAATATGCCTACATTTTCATGAAGTTTATTTACAAATCTTAGGCTTTAATTGCTCTTGTCTTCAATTGCTTTATCACTTTCTACATAAAGTTTCACAATATTTCTAAATTTTGGAGAAGTGCTGAACTATATGCATATGAAGTATATCTTGGCTACTCTAGGATTTTAAATTTAACAGAAAGATGTGTATTTGTCCTATTGTATGGAAACGGTTCAACATCATGATTTAAGTATGCGTGCCTCTTGAATTTGTAACCCAGCAAAAACCTTCCAGTAATCTTACCCAGGACTGCCAGCTTTCAGCCAGTTTACCAGCAGGGGGGTTGTTGGTTGTTTTTTTTTTTCTATATTGTCAAATATATATATTTTTATATATACTTATATATAAATGTTATATATATAATGTCTGTATATAAATCCATGTTTTCTGCCAGCAGCTCTGTAACAAGTACTAGAGTATTTTCTGTTGCCTATATCTGGGAAACAAAAATAAGAAATTGCACAAAGATAATCACTAGAGAATGAAGCACTAGATATCTTTCCTAGCACTGATAGCTGGGCATGCCACTTGCCATGGTTATGGGTCAGAGACACAGGAACAGCATTTTCTGGGACGCAACTGGATGCATCATTGTGAAGTCGGAAAGTCCAGCATTTCCCTTGGTTCCAGGCAACTTTGTAGTCTGCCAGAGATGTGTTTCTTTATATGGACTTGTTCCTATGGGACATTTTTTGTTCCTTTTAATGTTGCTTTCACATTTTGGTGGATGTTTCATGAGAAGGTATTTTACAAAGATGGATAGAATCAAAAGAGTCTTGTTCCCTTGTCTCTTGTTCCCTTCTTTCCTTTATCATTAAATTTCTTTTCTGATCCTATTTCTTAGGGGTATTATTACATATTAACTAGATTTTTGTTTCTAAATAAATACTTATTTAAGAAAAAAAAAGTAGGAAGAGAAATCTTTGGGCAATTATTTACTGTCTAAGCCTGCATAATTTCCCTTACCTTTCTTCACATAGATTGCTGATTTTACTCAGTCAAATTAGAAAAGTTGAATTTGATTCCCTCTGTTCCAGCTGAGGTGTATTTAACACATAGACTTGAGAAAAAAGTGTTGTTTCCAAGTTATTACTGCTGCTTCTGATCATCTGAGCACAGCTTGGGGCCTGCCTGCCTATGACATAAATTAAAGTAGTCTGAAGATCTGTGTGGAGCTGACAGTAGTAACCTTAAATAACTTCCTCCGCTGTTGTTGCAAAGGAGAGACAGCCTCCTTGATCAGCGTTGTGTTGACTAGAGAGTCACCTTTCTTCAAAGGCGAGGCATGGTAACATTGTAGTAAATCACCGGAGCAGATGAAAGGAGGTGTATGAAAGACATGCTTGCAAATTTTCTTAAGCTGTACCTTCTGTAATTATTGTTATACACGTATGCTACTCAATATATGTATCTGAATCACAGTTTCTGGGAGGAAAACCTTTCTAGTTTGCTAGTAATGTCTAGATTTGGTGGTCTGGATTCCTGGCTTATGATTTTCTCGCAGCATATATCTTCTACTGTATGACTGATACTCAACTACAACTAGAACTTTTTTTGTGTAGGTACATTTATTTTCGTTGAAACAGACAGAGATCCTCTTTCTCCCACATTTCTTGATCAAACTGAGATGTCTGAGCACAGAAAACAGGGGGAAAAGTCATCAGAAGACCTAAGAGTATCTACAATTTGAGCATAAGGCAACATTTCTTTCTGAGAGCAATAAACTCTTGCTCCTGAGCAAGTGCTGGAACCCTAGCCTCTTGTCTGCTATGTGTCTTCTATACTTGGCTACACTAACACGTTTTTTAACCTTTGACTAGTTTCCCCTAGCTGGGAAACTGAAGATACAGAAACAAAGATGGACTGGATAATCAAATGCATAATTATAGTTCATAATCCTAAGTATTCAGTCTACATATGAAAGGTTATATTTCACCTGTCCTTAGGCAAGGTAGTTTTTGTAAGACCCCCACTTTTTCTGTGAGACACTGACAAAACAAGTGTATGTTTTTTTTCGTGGGGACTCAGAGGTAAGGAATCATAAAATGAATCTACCAAAATAATAGTGTCATGTTCATTATTGCAAGAGTCAAAGAACAGGATCAAAGGCTCAGGAAAAAACAAAGTTTGACAAAAAAGAATCAGTTGGGAGTAAGGGTCAGAGCCAAACAGGAACAAAAGAATAAAGAGCAGAAAGAAACATCTGCAAGCTTTGCTTGTGGGGAGGTTGAAGGAAGTAGGAAGAGGGAGGAACCTTTCCACATATTTGCCCTCAGAGGTTTGCATACATTTGTGTACTCCAAGTTGTTTGAACGTGATTTATAAAATAGTTAAAACAGTTGCATTTCAGAGATAATGAACATCACAGATGACCTCTCAAGAGGGGTTTCCCTTCCCCTTTATGGATAGTGGGGAGAGAACTTGCTCAACACAGAAGAATACAAAGACGCTTAGGAGTTTTAAACACCTAACTCCCATAACTTTTGTGGGATATATTATATATGTGCAGAGCTGTGAATGTGTCCTTATTTCCTTTCTAGTTTCTCATCTCAATCTCTGCGTGTGACTCCACAAAATGGAGGGGGCAGGACTACAAAGGAAAGATCCAGAGAAGGCAGATTCATGTGGGGTGAACAGCACCAGACTTGCTCTGACTCCTGGCAGAGGTTTGGAGTAATAAGCCCCAACCTGGGCAATGACTGAGCACTCAGAGGCAGCACAGAATTCACCTTATTGCCTTACTGCCCATAATCACTTTGGGATGGCCTGCAGAAAGCTTCTGCGAACCTGGGGACACTTTAATTGATACCAGTAGTCACTCTTGCCACCACCTTTCATTCTCATGACTTAAAGCCAGAAAGATACCTTCTGCCTAGTAAATCAGTGGAAAGACTTCAAAAAAGCTTTTCATAAAACTAACTTCAGATAGGCAGGGCAAAGTTTCCTAGGCATCCTCTATAGCCAGTGACAATGTGAAAAATGCTGGTTAGGAGTTTTCTTTAATATCTATCTGTGTTAACTGTCTGAGGAGGCTATCACTTTCCATTAATATGAAAGTTTCCTGTGCAGAAATATTCTTTTTATCAATATAGAATATTGCTGCTTCCTTATCTTGCCACACTCATTTCCTGCAGAAGAGTTTGGCAGCTGTAGATTGATACATGTCCATGGACTAACCATCACAGGAGTTAGAAGGCATTACATATCTCACCTTTTACCCTTTGCACCTGATAATGCATCAGGAAAACATCCTTTACATGTGTTCTTGCACTCAAGGAGTTAGGATACATGGAAGATGTTTAGCAGGTATAAATAGGAGAGAAAATAACATCCATGAAAGGAATAGTTCTTAGCACTCCCTCTTGCATGATTGATATGTTTTTACAATGCATTTTTTGCTGTTTATAATATTTACTTGGCTATATTTTTGTTCAACTGCTACTGAGATAATATACTTCTATTTATGACTAATGCAATATTTAAAGTAGTGCAGTTTACTCATCAAAGACTTGGCTCTGTAGTATTCTCACCTCTGTAAATTTTTGGTCTAATTTAATTTCTCACCTTTGCAATAACCTTCTCACTCATAACTGCTTTCAATAGTTTCCAGTGTTTTGTAAACAAAGGTGAAAGAGTAAAACTGGGAGGTGATCTTTCAAATACATGACATTAAACACAAAATAAGACCTTTTTTCTTCAGACTCAACTCAGACTTTTGAAACCTGTTTTCCATCCAACGCACCATAAATGGGTGTTAGATGTGGTCATCAAAGTAATAATGGAAGAGTAAACTACCTTATGAAATTGCTGGGTATTTTTTTTCAAACTGGGACTGGTGAACTTCTTTGAGAAACAATGAAAAGATGTTTCATAGTCGGAAAGACTGACAAGGGAAACAGATTTGTCATGGGCAGTGGATTCAAGGATTTTTAATCCCTTGAAATCTTCAGGTTGATGACTGCACATCATTTTTTCGGACCCAGAAACAATTTGATTTTTGTAGTGTGTTAATGTCAGCTAAGGGCTGAATTCCCACCCAGATGGTCAGTGACTCCCCATCCCAGCACAAAGTGAGGAGAAACCAGAAGTAGAAAGCTTGTACATGGAGATAAAGACAGGTAGATCACTTACCAATTACTGTGCTGGGCAAAACTGACTCCGTTTGGGAAAGAATAATTTAAACTTAAATTTTTTCCAGTTAAAATACATTAGGGTAGTGAGAAGTAAAGACAAGCATTAAAACAAATTTCCTCCCCAGTCTCCCAGGCTCAGCTTTGCTCCTTCACTCCCAACTCCTCTACACACCCCAACAGTGACACAGGATGGGTGAGGAGATGAAGGTCAATATGTAATGATTCCTCTCTTCTGCTCCTTCCCTATCACATCTCTACCCTTCTCCAGCATTGACATGAGTTTTAGTTCCTTCAGTAACTCTGCCCAGTTCACTGCACAGATTGCAATGGATAACTGCTCTGGTGCCCAGAGAATCTCCACACCCATACCCTCTTCCTCCTCTTCCTCTGATCTTGGTGTTCCCAAACTGTTCCTCAGTCTTTTGTTACCTCCTCCTCTCTCTTCCAAGGAATTTTGCCATTTCCCAAGATTTTTGTCAGAGGCACCACCAGTTTCACTGCTGGGCTCAGCTGTGCTGTGCAAAGGGTTTGACACAAGGCAGACGCTGCCCTCCTCACACAGAGGCCTCCTCTGCAGCCCCCCACTGCCAGCAACTGCATGTCTACACACAACACAGTTTTTTAACACGAGAAGGGGACAAAATTAAAATCCAATGGCTTGTACTCAAGTTTGAGAATCAACACTATGACATTAAAATTTTGTCTTCGTTAATAATATGCACCAAGTTCTCTCATCAAAGCAAGTTCCAACTACCAAAGAGTCACTGCTTCCACCCAGAGCTTGCAACTACTTGCACCACTGATCTGAAACCTCTTCAGAATCTGGAAAATAGAAACCATGTTTTTATGGAAGACAAATTCAAAAATGAAAATTAGTCTCTGAAATTGAGTACAAATCACACTCTAAGGCTTTTAAATGTTTCAGATTCATGTGGTTTTGTCTGAACAACAATTTACTGTAAATATCACCTATCTTGAAAAAGCCACATAGTTTCAATTTCTGCATTTTAATATCTTTCATAAAACTTTCTGCAGAGAATTTGACTTCCTATTTAAAATATACATAAATACAAACGCAAATATTTTATGATGGTTAAAATATATGCTTGTATGTTTGGAATATATCAACAATATACTGTGTGATATTCTCTTTGAATAGTGTAATATGAAAATGCAGCCTGGATATCCTTAATCATGGTAACACTGTTTTATAAATATGGTAATGAATATTAAATCCTGTGTAATGCACATATGAAAAATACAGGCTTTCTGAGACATGCAGGGTCCTTTCTGCTTTGCAAATCATCTCACACAGGTAGAATTATCACTAAACTCTGCTTTTCATGAAAGGAGGCTCAGCTTCATCTTCTGCTTGAAAAGTTACAATAATTTTTACCCAAACATCCTTGCAACAAGCTGTCTGGTACTTTAGGGAGACATGTCCTTCTATTACCTTCTGCTGAAGCTTAAGAAATCACCATGCAAGGCTAAAAGGAGAGCAAATGTGAGAATTATTTTTATCCTCTAGTAAGCAGACTCGCATCTTAAGGAGTCCCCATCCTGTTCCAGCAATATTTGCCAGATTCTTCAAGCATTCATTGGAACAAAAATTGGAGTCTTGTAGTACTTCATGTAGCAGAATTCCCTTTCATGGCCTTGAGATACATGATAATTCTGTCATGTCTCCTAATGAGGTTTTCAGTATTAAAGAAAGGTTTCTCTGCTTCAGTTTAAGTCCTGTGCCAGGTAGAAAGCCACTTCTTACCTCCTATGATCCAAGCGAAGTTAAACTCATTGGGCAAATTCTCAAGGAAGAAGGAACAAAAATGGGACAAGAGGATGGTTTCTAATTCCACAGTGGAAAACCTTATTTGTATTATCTATTTAGAAAGGTGAGAAGACAATACAGAAAATTGAATGAACATAGTGTTAAAGAAGATTATCTTATGACAAGCAGGTAATTGAATAGATGGAGGATATCAAATGGCAAATAAATATGGAATTTTTCTTCAAAATGAGAACTAAAAGTGAGGAAACTGAGAGGAAGTCATAAATCTGTTGACCTATAAAAATCATTTTACATAGTTGTTTTTGCAAATCATTCTGCCTATGAACAGTCTCTGCTTTGAGATGTCACAAGCTGAACATTCAGGAAAATAAATTACACTAGATCACTTTTGTACAAATCCATAGCATCCTACAAAACCAAGGAAGATAATTTAAAGAACAAATTTTTGGGTTAGACAAATCATTGCATGGGAGGGCTCTAATACTATATCAGGGCTATGTAAAAGAAGTATTTAAATTGCCATGCAACAACTTTCTTACCATTGATGAAACAGAGACAATAGTTGACAGCCAGATTGCATATTAACAAAAGGAAAGCAGAGATGTAAAACCCTGAAGAGTTAAAGCAAGCTTGATTTTGCTTTGACATACTAGAGGAATGCATCAGAACTATTTTATATAAAAACAAAGAGCTCTAAAGTCAAACTGGAAAGTAGCAGCAACACTTTAAATATGCACATTGGATGCCAAAAAGGAATGGAGGTGGAGAAGTTAAAATAAATAAAATGTCTTCTGTAGCAAGCTATTGCTTGCTACAGAAGTTTATAGAATTCTTGACTCTGACAGCTTCCCAAGGACCCCCATCTGAATACTGACACACAGAATAAATGGAAAATAGCCCTTATTATCCTGGACTGTGGTTTCCAGCAGAATCAATAAAGCTGAAGGACAATAGAAATGTGATTACCCCATTAATCCACAGGACCAAATTCAACAGCCAAATATCCTCTCTGTAAACATCCTAATGAATATTCAGGCAGATCAAAACTGTGAGAGTTGATTTCAGGATGAATTAGTGTTTTTGGAGAAATTTTGAGACCTTTCACTAAGTGTCATCCATCTTGGATGCTTACTGTCTGGTGCTGAAGTGGAGAGAGGGATGGATTTGTTTTCATTTAAGGCAGATCATAAACCATGTTTTTTTCTTTTAAAAAGATATAAATTTCTTCCCAGGGCAATAAAAATTCTCTGTGAACTTTGATCTTCCTCTTAGAGAGTGTAAACAGATGCATGCTTATAAAAATGTGGGTTAAGATAAAGAGTGATGCAGTAGTACTCTGTCACTGGTTCTTCTTTCTTTTTTCTGTAAATTGTATATTTTCACTTTAAGTATGCTGGGTGCAGGGCCCAAGGTTTTTCCTTACAATTCTGTAAATCAGAGTGGAGAAGTGATCATAAAACCAGGGAATTAACATCAGAACTGGGTCCCTCATCTCCATCTTTGGCTCAGAAACACCTCGCATACACACACACACACGCACACAGAGAGGTGTGTGAATAATGAATAATTGCAATAAGAAGCAAGCAAGGCCTTCCCTCTTTTCTCAACCTAATTGTAGAAGACCTTGAGAACTCGACCTACAGAAGAATAAGGCATAAATCTGCAATATAGTGCCTTGTAAGGACTTGGGAAATTCTTTTCATTATTCTGACCTTAAGAGGGTCAGAATTGTTATCTCCTGGCAATGAAGCATAGACTGGCAATGGAACAACGGTGTGGTCTTGGGTTTTGAACAATAAAGAGCTTTTATGATGATGCAGACAAGATTTGGACAGCATAAATTTCTCCTGAGCTAAAATATGTATCAAAATCTTGGCTATTCACATAGAGTTCATTAATGAGGGAGACTCCTGGAAGCTTTGGGAAATTTCAGGGCTTGAAGGATTCCACCTATAGTCTATTAAATTTCTAGCATGAGAAGAGGTCTGTCTCACTGTCATCAACCCTAACTATGATTCTAAGGCAATATCAACAAAAAGTAAAGTAACATGTTGTCACTTATACAGGCTTATTACTGTAGTCTTCAAGGAAGTAACTGCAGCTGCAACTGCATCTCTGTTTGGATACATGCCACAGGAAAAGTGAGTCAACGAAAACTGAATATTCTGGTCAAACCCCTTCTGCAAATGTTCCATGATTCTCTTTTTGTAGCCACAGAAGAGATTATAACACTATCAGCTCTGCTGGCATGACTAAGATTGATATAGATGGGCAGGTATGTCCTAGAAGTCATAGTAAAAACTTTTTTATTAATTGTACATGTAGTTTACATATCTAGTGAGACTTTTCCCCACTTTATCATGCAACCACCCCCTTGGACTGGCACACAGTATTCTCTTTCCATACAGCAGGGTTATCTTTGAGCCACTGAATGTCCTCATTTTTATTTCCTTTCTTATGATTGTTGGACAGAACAGAAAGGTTTGAGCCATTGTGCTTTTGTTACCACTAAAACACTGCTCTCACTTAAAATGCATATGCGACACAGACTTGGGAGGAGGAGAGTAAAAATTCTTACCTGCAGTTTAAATATCCTATTAAAGGGAGAAAATTTATTGGTATTAGTAGGAGTATTATCTGATCTAAATAACTTTGTAGCAAACTGTTGACTCTTTATATCCCTTTTCTGATGCTGGAAATAAAATAGACCCATGCTGAATTGCTTTTGTTATTCTGCTAGTGCTCTGATAGGTAGATGCCATTCAGTTTCATATTGAACACTATCATCCATATGGGTGCTGCTTACATGAACAACAGCATAACAACGGCAAATTGACGTATAAATATGTTTTGTGATACATATCTATACTTGAAATGAAGATTTAATTTGGGTAATGATCAGCAACTTTTGCCAGGAATGAGAAAGCAAGGTGGGTGGACATGTTTCTGTGCAGCCTCTAGGGAGGGAAGTAACCCTATGCTATCCCAGTGTTTCTAGGTACATCTGTGATTTCTCTCAGCACTCTATATTTCAGGAAGTCAGCCTGTTTGTGAAGTTATTGTAAGGTAGCAGCAGGCATAAGTAAAACACTGCTAATATAGTACTTGGCCAAAAGTAGCCTCCCCTGTAGGAGTTTGTTTATAAATTGCTTTGGTCCACTTGACAAGGTCAAATCCATTCTCTTAATGATGAATCTCATCTGTTCTGGTGCAGAAAGAAATGTTTTCTTTCACTTCTACGTGTGGTAAGAGCTCATTCATCTCTGTATGTTCTAAAGGGAAATCTAGCTACATCAGAGAGAGAAGGAGTATTCAGAGGGCAACTGATGGCCAGGAAGATATATTGAATTCACTTTCCTGGGACAGACATTCAAATGGTAACAAGTGATAGAAAACAGCTCTATATTTCAGCATGATGTGTGTTCCCTCTCTTATGATTAAACCCCCTGTGGGCCATCTGCATTTAATGGGTTAGAACTACTTTGTAGCTGCAGTTTTTTCCTTCCATGGCTCTTATTTATTTGAGATGAGACCAAACTGCACTCTAAAAGTGCAGCATGTAGGAAACACTGCCAAAAGAATGAGAACAAAAAGGCAAATTTATGGGCTAGTGTTGTTTTAAGAATTTAACAGTATAAATAGAAAGTGTAGATAAATGTGGACATGTAAGCGACTCTGTTTATCTCAGTTATTTTCCTAAATTCCAGAAGAGAATTAGTCCAATTAGATTATAAAAGCATTAATGCCTCTGCACTAGTGATTTAGCATATGCATAGAATTGTTTTCACACTAAAACTAACAGTCCTCTTAGAACACATCTCCCTAAAAACAAAAAAGCATTGCTCAGTCTATCCTTGTCTCTTTAATTCTGCAAAAAAAATCAGACACAAATACAGAAACCATTGTAGTAAATCAGACATAAACCACTAATTTAATAAATTCCCCTGCTTTAAAAATAGCTGAATGGACTACCTTAATAAAAAAAGCATTCATATAAACTAAGTAATTTTGTTCCAGGACAATTCAATTTAGCATAGTAAATCTATTATGTGTTTAGTAGGGACCAGATCCTATTCCCAGGTGAGATCCCTGGCAAGATTCCTGTTAAGTTCAATTAGGATTTGATAATAAGGAGTTTCTTGAGTAAAGAAAATTTCATCCCTCCTTGCCAACACCAAGTTTTCTGGCTCTAAATATTCAATAAACTCCCAGCCAATGAGTATATTTTCCACTTTTCTCATTGTATATACTACTTAAGCATTTGCTAAATAATACTCACTAACTCTGATCTCTATCCCAGAGCTTTTTCTGAAAGACCTCCAAAATCATTTAGTATTTTATTTACCCTATGTTTTTAAGTAATATCTGTCAAGTTTTTCCATATATAAATATGTATTTCATTATATACTAAAATGTTTATAACAAGTAATGAGCAAAATCATTCTTAGTACACTAGAAGCAGAGTTGTTCCCCTAATATCAGTTTGAAAGAAAAACACAATTAACGTTTTATAATGTTTTTTCCATTAAAGATCTCAGCTGTTTTCCATTTTTAATGATTAAACCAAAATCATTTCAGTAAACACACCTGAGTAAATAGAGGCTTACAAACATTCAAATGCTTCTGTCTGTCTTTGAGCATGCTGTTTGACAAAGCTTCATTTTAATGATGACCTTTCTTCTCAGATGGACAAAAATATTATAAAAGTGTTAACTGGGACTTTTTCCTGCCTACAAGCAGATTGCTAATTATAATCAGACTGTATTCAACCAAAACCAAACCAATTAAGGTTTTGGGTTTTAATCAAAAAAAGGCTTTACACAACTTAGTCATCCCTCTCCATATCAATAAATTGCTCATTCACAGAGAGGTAATGGTATCAAAAATCAAATCTTTTCAGCTACTGGATTATAGCAGAAGACTTTGCCTCACTTTAATGACAGTGAGACTAAAGTAAACTGCAGTTAGTGCACATAGATGGATACTCTCGCGAGAGTACAAGACAGGGAGGATCAAGCCTATTTCAATTATTTTTCATAATTAAAGAATGCAGAACCCAGCTTCTGAGAGATGAAGCAGACAGCTGTTACATTATGGACGGTTGCTATAGGTAGAACTAGAGCATGGAAAAGCACTCCTGTAACAGCATCTTGTAAACCATCAAGTTCCACTCTATAAGCCAGTCAGAAATTATGAATTTTGACCTGATCCTATAACCTACACTTTTTGAAATTATGTTTTTCATGCTAACATCACTATAACCAATATTATTTCCTATACATTGATGTATTTATTAGTCTAGTTCCTATGGGAATAATCACTGTTATGAAGTTCGGCAGCATGAGTCAAGCTGAAGTTGAGCTGTTGAGTGTGAGGTCTAGAAAAGTATAAGGGCTCACAAACCCCTATTCTTTGTGATGATAATGAAGATTCACCTACTTGGTTTTGGCTTTTTTTCCTTATATTATATATCTGGTGTGGACTTTGTAAAGATTTGATGAGGCACGATGTAATTTTTATGCTGTTATTTCAATAGAGTAAAAACAACTGGTCAGAACAGGACAATATCTCAAATATATTTCATGTGGTAGAGTTGTGATATATTCCTTCATTTGCATGCCACAGCCATATTAGTTTTAATGAGCCTGTGGTGCAAGGGAGAGTGGTTGTGCTTCAGGAATTTAGTGAGCTCACTGTTTCAACTGTCACTGTGCTTTTGCTTTAATGTTCTGTCCTACTGTTGCCTCAAAAATACAGAGGAAAAAAAAGTCTTGAAATTCATGATTAGAGGTGCTTCTCCACAAAACTACTCTTAATTTCACAGTATGTATTTATTGCCAATGACAGTCAAACACCTACCAACCCTACCTCTTCAAGACTTACTCTTGATTCTTTATATCCCTCCTTAAACGCACACTGGAAAGGTAGCAATAGAATAAATCTTACATTGCCAGGTCCTGGTGACATTCAGGACAAGTTGTTTAGGCATAGAGGGAAGGGAGGGTTGCAGTGGGTTTAGGTTTCCCCCTTACTCCAGCACTGTACTCTTGACTCTCCTCCCAGAAGATTGTTCTGTCCCCAGAACAATCATTCTGCACACTCCTTCATGATTCTAATGCCAGCCAAATCTAAAAAGATCACTGTAGATGAATAAGAAGTATGCATTCTGGGAATGAGTGAGCCACTTGTTATTTGGGTACGAAAGTGCTGGGCGAATGCGCTGGTTTTTGGCTGGGATAGAGTTAACTCTCTTCACAATGGTTGCTACGGGGCTGTGCTTTGAATTTGTGCTGAGTAGAGTTGATAATACAGAGATGTTTTTGTTACTGCTGAGCAGGGCCTACACAGAGCCAAGGCCTTTAAGGCTTTTCATACTGCTACATCGGCATGGAATTTGGGCAGGCCTGGGAGGCTGGGAGGAGACACAGCCCAGATAGGTGACCCCACCTGACAAAAGGGATATACCATGGAATTTGGCATCATGCTCAGTATGTAAAGTTGGGGGAAGAAGAGGCGGACATTTGGAGTGATGGCCTTTGTCTTCTAAAGTCACCCTTACATGTGATAAAGCCCTGCTCTCCTGGGAATGGCTGAACACCTGCCTGCCCATGGGAAGCAGTGAATTAACTCCTTGTTTTGCTCTGCTTGTGTGCGTGGCATTTGCTTTCCCTATTAAACAGTCTTCGTCTAAATCCATCAGTTTTCCAGCTTTCATCCTTCTGATTCTCTCCCGAGTCTCTCTGGTGTGGGAGTGAGCGAGCAGCTGCGTGAGGCTTGGCTGCTGGTAGGGTTTAAACCACTACAGGGAACACATACTTCTTACAGGAAGAACCTCCCCTGAAAAAATTTTGAAAGAAATAAAAGCAGCTTTAATGGGTTCTAACTCTGATCAGCCTGATTTAACTCTGATTTCGAAATAGCACTGATATTTAAAAATTTATCAATAAAACAATCTTTGCCATTTTGAAAAAACCCTGCAATATTTTATTATTTGCAAATGAGATAATTTACTTCTATTATGCTAAACTATCTCATTATTAAATGCACAATATAGGTTATATTTGTTAAATTTTATAATTCAGGGCCTTACCATAAAATTCACAGTCAAAATAAAATGCCTTTAACATACTGAACTGTATTTTTTCAACACTTCACTCTACAAAATGTTATGACAGTAAAGAAGTGAAGTGAGAAATATAGTTCATTTCAACTTATTCTCAGCAACAAAAGATGCTTTCATTGATACGTTCCTGTGGTAAGTAATACTGTTAAACTCTAGGTAGAAATGAGTTTTGTCAAACTTTTCTGACCATCTTGGTCGTAAAAAGACTGTATCTTTAGCTGCTAAATGCAGTGTTGTCCATCACTTATGAGTTTGTAAAAACCATAATATAAATAAATTTACATTTCATAGGTAAATTTACATTTGTTCAAAAATTTGTTAAAATACAGGCTTAAGATTTCAAAATGTTGATGAATCAATTGTAGGAGAAAAAACAGTGCATCAATAATTAGAACAATATTTCACTTTCTCTTTTAACAGGATAGGGACTCTTTGCCCAAAAGTTCTATAAATTTGCTTCTCAGCATAGCATCATGATCACATATCTCAAACATTAGTTAACATACTTGACAGGAAGGCTATGTAAATCACCTCCTTTTGTTTTTAGTGCATTTTCCACATGTTCAAGAAGCAGTAAAAAGATTAGTTGCTCATGAGAAGAAATCATTAAGTGATAAAATCAAAGCACAAAAACACAAGTTCTGTCAAATATGGGAATATAATCCAGTAGAAAATAAAATCATTTACCTTTGATAGAAACTTGCTTAAATTATTTGCATATATTGAAACGTCTCTTTCCTAGAATTTTATTAAAAAAGAGTATACTACCAATAGCCCTGTTGAGTCTCTCTGCACTATTTGTGGAATAAGGAGCTACTCATCTTGGTTAAAAATCTGAGTCTGGCCTTAAGCCAGTGTGGGCCAGATTCTGCCATCCTTACCAGAGCTGAATAGTACCTTAAGCTGGGCCTGATTATGAACCAATTACTCATGTTGTGCTTTTTTATGCATGAATGGGGCCATTGTGAATAAACATTTACAAGTGATTCACAATTTGCCCTATGTGAGTAGCCTCACTCCCATCAATGCGGCTACTCACGGAGTAAAGCACTACTAAATAAAACTGGCAGAATGTGACCCTGTTGTAGTACTTGACATCTAACATGAAGATACTTTTTCATTAGCTAAATGAAACGCTGCAACCAACAGGCTATCATTCATTCTTTGAGACGAGGCTGATGCAAGAGCATGACAAGCTTAATGCAGGCCTGCAACATATCACACCTCAGGTTTAATGAAGGATTGAATACCTATTTATTTCATGTATAAAGTTATGCTAGCAACATGTAACAAAAAATTTCTGTTGCTAGATTTGAGGATGAAGAATTAATTAGAGTTGCATCACTTTCACTTAACTAAAATCAGCAGGAAGACGACATGTTCTTTTATTTTCTCCTTTGATTTTGGAAGCATCTAAAATTATTGTAATATTTTGAAAATGGATATTTATTCTCCCCAAGTAATCTGCAACTGCAATAAATTCCTAGAAATTGTTGCATTTTACTCCTGACATAAAAAATCTTCAAATTAATTTGGGGGGATTTCAGAAGAAAACAGTAGCAAATTCTGCTATGAAAATAAATAAGTAAATTGAAAGAGGCAACAATAAAAATGGATTGGAGATAGTCAACTAAACTTTTCCTTCTTTGTCCACTAATGACACCCTAAAAAAATTCTGGAAATCACTTTAGCATGTTCTAAATACTACACCTTAAAAAATTATTATGTGGAAACTGAATAAAATATAACAAAAACAAAAAGGAAAAATAATTTTTTTTAACTTTAAACAGATTACTAAAATATCCCTTGCATTTCCACCACTTTCATCCTTCTGCATGTGGCAAAAGTGTCTATACAAAACTAATGTCTCTACCTATACCAATAAAATGCTCTTCTTTTTTGCTTTAAATTGTCAGTCTAGTTTTACTGCTGTCTAAACAGACCATAAAAAATGGAAAAGATAACTTCTAGCCAGAATACTCTTTTCCAGCTCCTCAGACCAAAGCTGAAGCTAATTTTTAGAAGGAGAATCGAATCAGAAAACCACAAATTGGAGTATATGTATGTGTTAAAATTTGAGTTTATTACTAGTGGAAAATAGGACAACCTTCCTTTCGGCTGTGTAAGAATCTGCTGTAAAAATCCCATTTTCAGTTGATCCTGGTGGTTTCAAAGTTAAGCTTATTTATTCCCTTGAAAGGCTACAGAATGAATCCATCTCCTATTTTTATTTCAAGTTTAGCCCCCCTGAGTGGGAGCAGAGAAAATCTGGGGATTCCTGTGTGTTTGTTTTTGTGAGTACTGGTAGTTCTGCAGTTGCTGTGATGAAACTGCTTCCCGGATCTTCCCTTCTTCCCCCATGCACCCTCCGTTCCTAACTAATGGCAGAGAGAAAAGCAAGAACAAGCAGGGGGTGCCCCGAGAGTTGTATCCTGTTCTAGTCACAGCCATGCAAGTCCTTCTTTATTTCAATTAATTTACTTTGCCTTTATGAACCTGAGAGACTGACTGTTGCTTTCAAAGAGGCTGACATTTCACTCATCTGAAGGAGCTTGGAATGTGACAGGGGAAAGGGAGGAGAAGTAAATCAAAGCAGATAGCAATTCTCCAGATGCAAAGTATTTTTCTTCTCCTCTATTTTTTTTTCCACCAGAAATGTCAGAAAGTCTGCTGACATTTTAATTCCTTTGTGATAGGCTGGGAGCTGAGAGCCAAATCCTGCTGCCTTTGCACTCAAAAAGATTTTTCCTGTACACTTTAAAGGTAGCAAACTAGTCTTACACTCTGGAAAGCATATAAGAAAATTATCAACAAAATATAACTAAAGCTAAATGAACTGTACTCTAATAATGTCTTAAGATCAGTTACTAACTGAAAGTGGCAAGCCTTGTTGGGCTTTCTTTGTTTCAGTTTGACCATAGAGTAGCAAAACCAAGTAAGATGGACTGTACTGGAAGTCAGACCTCACTGTTGTGTTGTTTGGGGTTTTTCCCTAATCTGTATTCTGTTAAAAGTGTAGGAGTACTGTTCCATGCTGTCTTTTAGTCACCTAAGCTTCATGACACCCTATCTGTAATTTAAGACTTAATTTAAACATACTAGTTGACAATCTGTGCACATCTTTGAATACTCTATTAAAGTGTTATATTTGACAAAAAAAAATCTTGTTATCTTTAATAGAAATACAGTCAGGTCCGTAAGATGAAGTAGTACCTTCTATTCATATTACATTAGTTGTTCATTGGTATAAATTCAACAAGCTCAACATGCATTTAGTAAAACAGCTGGCTTAGAGCAGCAGCCCAGTGCTGAGAGAACTCAGTCTACAAATTCTACCTACAACATGAATGGTCACATATTTCCTTCTTTGCGTGGTGTGCTTAGAGATTTACATCATGGGTTTAGTATAATAAATTTATTATCCTTTACAGAGTTGTTCCCTTATGAAGTATTCATTTGTAAAGCAAGAATTTTTATACAGGACTGCTAAGAACCATGAAGTAGACATATTTGCTTAGTAGTTTTATTTTTTTTTTCGGGTTCTATAATCATATTTCATCAACTGGTACAACAAAACATATATAAAAATCAAAACAAAGAGGGCTTGTTGAGCTTGATGCATGGTAAATCTATTTGGTTTATTCTTGGTTTATTGTTAAATATTATATTGCATTTCTTTAAGCAGACATCGTGTATATTGTGATTTCTAGCATTCCACACACAGCAGCTTATTGTTGTTCCCTTTAAATATGGGAAATAAAAATGGTTTTAGTTTGCTATTAAAAAAAAAACAAATTGAGAGAGCATACTGCTATATTACATGGCCCAAGAAATATTGGCAGCATGCTCTTTGGCTTTCATCCGTAGAACTGCAATGCTGGAGGACCTCCTTTCAAACTCTGGTTTGGTTTCAAAAGCATGTCCATTGGTTGCCCCAGAAAGCAATGAGTCAGTGAAAAAATTATTGAGGGGCATGTGGCTGAACTGATTCTGGTGGTTTGAGAAGCCCGTGTAGCCAGAATCTGTCCGGGGTGAATGGGAGTAAGGTGTCATACAAGAGGACGTATCTCGTGGCAGCATGCAGGAGGTAACCACAGAGCCGCTAGCCGCATTCCCTGCCCACAGATTGTTCTGAATCTGGAACATATGAAATGAATACAATTAAATTTAGATAGTTCATCTTTTGTTTTCTGCAATGCTTGGTTTGTTTTACTTCACACATAACTAGTTCTCCTCTGAAACAAGCAACATATTTCCCTGCAATCATGTTAGAAAACAGTATGAAGAGATCACATGAGTCAAAATATGAGATTGTTCACTTAAGAGCAAGGGCTGATGATTCATGCTCCTTACTTTGTCATCCATTTGCTCTGTGGCTCCATATATGATGTCTAGTGTTGAACCTCAGGATGCCATCAGCCCAGCCAGTCAATAAAATTAATGGAAACACACAACTGACATCAGAGAAGAGGTGTCAAAAGAGCGTACAAGATCATAAATATTTTCACCATAAATGCTTCTCCTCATTAGAATTCCTACTTTCATGGTAGGAAAGACTAGACGAGGGTGAACAAAACAAACCAGTTCAGATTTCTCAAGCGACAAAGCCCAACAAGTATTTGAAAAATTTAGTAATGAGAAGCCTTGCATAATTACTTTAAAACAAATGAAACCATAAAACACAGGAATTACTGATAATACATTCAAGGCTTTTTCTTAAATTTGTTTCAAAGATAGATTTGAGCTAAAATTTCTTTTCATGGTGTTTTTATGTGAAATTATACTTTGAGGGCATCACTGTTTCAGCATTCAGCCTTAACAGGCTGCAATATGCATCCCTGGGAAAGGTTGCATGACAGACTAGGACACAAACTTTGTGGTTACCAGCGATGTCTGGAGTAACCATGTATTCAAGCTTTGATGTATAATCCTTTCTATACTTGGCAGTCACTTAAAGCTTCATTCTGAGTCCCAGGCCTTCTACCGTCTATGTATAGATGCTATTTATGGATAGGTATTTTTCACTTGTTTGTTACTAGATGAACAGACAGGAAGATTTTCAAGACTTAACATAAGTCAGCTCTTGTTATTATCTCAGACTGCATGGTCTTTCATTCCTGCTGTATTCACTTTGATTTGATCAAACTTCATACTCAGCAGCTGCCCTTCTGTTTTTTTCAAACTCTCCACTCTCTGTCTATTAGTACTACATGTATATGGTATAATTTCTGACATACTCAAGCTTCCTCAGTCATTCCTCATTTGCACACACCATTATACAATATACAGCTTTGTATGCCTTCTCCACTTTTACCTATATATCTTTCCTGAATGCTGATTTTTTTTTTTTTTTTTAATGTACAAATAACATCAGGGAAGACATTTTTAGCCCCCATTCACAGTATGGATCTTGTCTGCCAGTAACCATATCCTCTCCTATTTGTTTTCCTTTGCTAAATTTGTCCTCCTTCTAAAAATTTGTTGTCTGTTCAGTGTATCCTTGCCCTGATGCACTGCAATTGAGCCCACGTGTCTTTGTTCTCTGTGATATGTTAGACTAACTCAATTACTCCTTGGTTAGCACTGAAAAGTGAATTCCCACTTCAAACTTAATTTTACATTCACATTCCAAGTCCATAGATAAAGGAATTTTGACTTAAGATATAAAGGTTATCTTTCTAGATGAGTGATTTTTTTCTGTCAAAGTAGAGGTCAGGGGAAGTAATGAAGTATGACAGATGCACACATAGGCATACACAGAATGAAAACATGTTTCTAATGCTGATGAGTTGTGTTTTCTCCCATTTTCCTATCAGTTTGCAACAGCACATACTCACCAAAGCACCAACAAGCTAAAGCGATAAATTATGGTTCACTGAACTCGTCTAGCTGAGATCTAGTGCAGATAGGAAGGATGAAATAGTCTTATTTTAAAAGTTAATATTTTAAACAGTTGTATTAGCAAGGTCATCAGGAGCTGACAAACTAATCTGGGCTCCTTGGGAATTACAGCAGCAAAAATAGATTTGGTAAATGCTCCATTTTGGTTTCCTACAAAAGCCTGGGGAAAAGTAATGGTATGACACATCTCCCCAAACTCTGGGTCTGCTCAGCTTGTTTACACGGACATGCACATGTGCAGTTCCACACACAGTTCCACACACACTCGTGGACATGTCTTGCCTTTCCACACACACACGTACACACATAGCTGGGCACACCTCAGGCTTCTGCTCCTGCATATGTTAGGTGGCAGGCTGAGAGGCGGTGGAGTAAGTAAGGTGCCTGAGGAAGGATATGGAAGATTTTTCCTCCTTCCTGTGGGCCTCCTGAAGTCTACATGAGGAAATCTATAAAAAGCTTCAGAACTTTCCAGTTCCCGCCTCCCATAATCAGTTTTTAGAGGACTCAAACATCAGCCCATGGGAGACTCTCCACAGTTTGACATGATTCCCAGCTGCCTTATTACTCCTTAATTGATCTACCTGAGCCAGTTTTGACTTATAATCAGACAAATTTCCCCAGGGAGAAACAGTTAATCTGTGCAGTGTCTAATACAGGAGCTATTTCTGAAGGAGCTCATAGTCTCCAAAGGTAACTCACATGTGACAAAGTCTTGTTTATCTGAATTACTGAAATTTCTTTCTAAGAAATTCTATGCCAAATGCTTCAGTCACCCAGGCGGTGCAGATATAATTATGGGAATAATTTTCAAAAAAAATCTGTTTAAGAGCAAACATGCACAAGTTTGCCTTTAAAACAGTCATGGTGGGAAGTCTTCAAAAGGTTCAGAGGCTCAGTTTGAAAGTGCCCAATAACCTATGTGGTCTGGAGGAATCACAACATCCCTTTGTCTTTCCATATTTTGAGTAGTTTAGTTTGCAGTAAACTAAGTTTAGTACCACCAATTTTCCTGATATTTTTACCCTAGACAAATCCCTTTCAGTTTAGCTTCAGTGAGATTGCACAGGTGTAAATGAGAAGAGAATTCAGCTTCAAATCCTAAAATATTCCAATGTCTTTTTAAAGCAATATGTGAACAAGCTATTAATTCCTAAAACTTTCAAAGGTGTGCCCTAGGTTTCTTTCTTAGAGAAAGGAATACAAATTAGTAAACTGAACTTCAGGAATGCCACAAGATTCTAGGAAACTTTACATCTTCTCTCATGAGGTAGTTATGTTTTCCAAAAGAATGTCTCAGTCATATCAATTTTCTATTCATTTTTGTTGGTTGAGTGACTTCACATTTGCTATTAAATTTTCATTTCTTTACAAGGATTTACAACATAAATATCTTGTAGCAAAATTTAGATGCAGAAGGTAGTCCTATATTAAAAATAAATACAGTAATGTTTCACAATAAGTCAAAATTATCAGACCTTCTTCTGGTATGTTAGAAGGAAAAGCGACATTATGTACATGAATTTAAAGAAAATATTTTTCCTCTTAAAATCTTGTGTGATCCATGAACTATATAAAAGGCAATTCAGAGACTGTGAATGAGGCTATACATACTGCACATCTCTGGTTTCTGTTAACATCACAAACAACTTGAGCTTTGCTCTTGTGGTTACCATGAAATTACCAGAGCCCTTCAATATATTTACCTACTGTATGTTTTATACACACATACACATGCACACACACCCTTCCTGATAGAAAAAGAAATAGGATTTCATAGCTGTGACAAGAACATAACTGGAGAGTTATGGTTGTTAACACGGTTACGATATAATTTCCTAAGCACGTGACCTTCTGTTAGACACTGCAGAAGAAAACGAGCTGAGGTAATTGCTCATTCCACTTGGTGTCACTGCTTTTTTCTGTTAAACCTGAGCTTCAGCCTTTTTATACAGGCCCTGGAGAAATCACACAAACTCAAATGTCAAAATTTTCTGGGAGTTTTACTATCACTTCCCTAGCTTTGGCTCTCCCATCACCAAATCTCTTGACTCATTGCAGTCACCTGCCTGTCCGGACTAGAGTCTGTCTCCAGCAGACACACGTGTGAGCACTTCTATTTGAGTGCGTTTTAGTGCTTCACATGAGAAACAAAATTCTAATCTCTTTTAAGATCTCTAGCTATTAAGAGATTTTATTATTATATTATGCAATAAATGTTATATATGTTGAATGCTATTATAATTACTCAAGTAATTAATTAGGAACTACACATTTACTTTGTTTTCAGGGTATTCTTATTCACTGCATGGGAAACAAGAGTGGCACTAACTGAACAGTTAAGAATTTATGCAATTATAAAAAACATGTGAGTGTCAGACTGATTTGCTAAACTTTTGTCACTCCTCTCCTTGTGTGAAGCAACAGTCCTCGCACTGCCAGAAAATATCAAATCTGTGCAAGCACAAGGAGCTGCTTCAGGCAGATTAAATGCAATAGCTGTTAAACTTCTCAAAACTGCTAGTTCACAGCTCGTATCTGTTGGTCATTCCTAGTCCATCACTATGATTAGTTTGGTTTGTCACTTTCTGCTTTTTTTTTTCTGGATGCCTGTTTAGAACATCCAAAATACAGGTAGAAATTTGCCTGTTTTTCCCAAGTTTGTAGATTCTCAGAATAATTTAAACTGAAAAGAGCCTCTGGGATTATTTTTCCAAACCCTTGCTCACAGCTACTCTTAAATTTAGATAAGGTTACTCAAGCCCCATTCGGCGATGTTTTGAGTCACTCCAGCTACAGGGGTTCTTTAATTTCTATGGGCAACTTGTCCCAAAGCTTCACCACTCTCATTGCATTTTTACATTTATATCTAGACAGAACACTTCTCAGTGTAATTTGTGAACATTTTGTAGGAGCTGTTGGACCAACTGCACATGTGAAGATCACCTGTACTGTATTGGGCTCAGGTACATATGAGAGAGATGCAGTACACAATTTTTAGATATAAATAAAATGCTACCTGGCCCCTGGTAGTGAGATGCTTAAAATATGCTCAAAAATATGTGATAGACCCCTTCAGTCCACATTTGGGCTTACAGATGGTGAACAAAATAAAAATCTGATCATTAGATTTCACACTAAAGTTTGCTAAGCTTCAAAATAATGAGGATTTGAAAAGTCATCAAGCTTTCATTCTTGTATGGGGTGTTTTGTAAACTGTAAATTCTTCCTACTGCAATCTTGGAGCCAGTTACAATAAGGGTTAGTTATATTTCAACTCTATGATACAGTTAAAGGCAAAATTTCATGCTTTGAAAAATACTATTCAAAAATTTGTGTATCTCAGAAAAAAAAAATTAATTTGCCTTATAATTAAGCCCCAGTAAAGTCACTCACACAGTTAAAGAAATATGTTTCACAAATAAAGAGATAGAACAACAAACTGAATGTTGAGACTGTGAAAAGGACCACATACAGTGGTGGTTTATTACCAAGAAAAAATAAAAGTGCAGTGCATAAGCTACTTTGTGTAGAACAGACACCACCCAGAAAGATTAGAAGTGTCACTCTTGTTGGAAGATCAGGCACAGCAAGGCAAGTGAGCACACATGCAGCAAGACACACACCATCCAGGTGGTGGCTCAGCCTGAGCTCCATGCTGTCACAGCTAGACAGCATGAGTGTATGATAAAACTCCTTTGAAGCTAGCTCAGATATGTCTGCCACATCTATTCCTGCTTAATCAGTGTACCCATAGCCTTAATGAACTATTGTGATTAACTGTCATTTTTATGTCTACTACAGTTAAAAGAAATTTTCAGTCATATAACATGTGGTGTCTAATATATTCCATATGAACCTTTAATTAGAGCATGTAACTTTGATTATTGCTAATGAGGATTAGCCATATGTACTAAAGCTAGAGCAAACTATAATGATGATCCAAGGACTTAGTACTTAACACATGTATGCTGATACTACTTCTACACTCTTTGCCAACACATCATGTGATGCCATGCTGTTCAACATATTAATTTAATTTATCATTCTGGTGGATGGAATGCAAACTTCAGCATCTTCCTTCTATTTCTGAGATTTCAACATTTTCCTTTCTTTCTATACCTTCTATATCACTCCTGTTTCCATACTTTCGAAAAGCTTTTGTCGTCTTAGGATTCCCACCTGCACTAGACTGGGTTTTTTTAACTAAAACAAAAAAATTAAATTCTATCCTATCCAACTCTTGCCTGCAGTTTCAACAAAATTTTAAAAAACCCAAACATTTTACATGTGATACTAAGAGGGAAAGTAGAATGGTGTGACAAAATGAATCCTTTTAAAAGAACTTAGAAGAAAAATTACAATAAATGAACATGATTCAAAGAACAAGTAAGAAGGAGGAAAGATGCAAAATGAGGAAAGATGCAAAGTAAGGAAAGAGCCTAGGTGGGAGAAAAATGTTGCCCTTTTTTATCTGCTTTTCAGTGATACAATTTAATGTTTATTTACATACTGATGCACTTATTTATAAAGATAACATCTTTATAAACTTATTCATACAGGGAAAGCTGCAAGTCTGTGTGATAATAGTATAGGCTCTTGTGTGCAGAAATAAGGAGGGGTTATATGAAATTTTGTCTCAGGTTTTCTTGCTACTTCTCCTAGGTAAGCATTGAATCTGATGAGATCGAGTGCCCTTTGTAACAGTAGCCTTCCTACTAACATAGGGTGGCAGAAGGAGTCAAATAAAGACCAATAAGGTAAGAGAAGAACAAAGCTAAAGAGGCTTTTTATTGTTCCTCTTTCATCATATCATTTATAGATCCATGTAAGATAACTACAGATGACTGCAGCTGAACCACATATGAGATTAAAAAAACTTTTAGAGATCATCATACCTGTTTTACACCTTATGTTTCAGGAATAAAAAATTTAATTGATCAGGTTTTTGACAGCTTTAAAGGGAACCCATGTCTGGCATAGAAGTCCGTTTGGTTAAGTTTCCTAAACATAAATGTCTAATACTTAGCTGACCACGGTTGCCTACAATGAAGGATGGACTGTCCATTTAAATCCTGTTCATCAGCACTTCAACAGTGTCTCAGATATCCTGAGACATCTTTAATGACACTCGATACTGTATTTAGGTGACCAAATTAAGTATGACTTGTTTACTAACATTCACTCAGGTGAAATGAAGTAAACTTCCCCGTGAAGTGAATCTGCATTCATTTCCCCACTGATGTTAAGATGCTCCATCTTCACTTTCACATCATCAGTAGGATATTGCTATAAGTTAAACTGCATAGGATGTGTTTTTCTGAGTGGACTTAAGATGACTTAGACCACAATGTGTTGTATCTGCAAGAGAAGCTTGAAGTTCAAATACTGAAATTAATGAAACGGAAATCTTTCACTAAAATGAATGAAAAACACTGTGCATAACATTTTCCAAGAAAAATCTGATTTTCAGCATAATGTTAAAGCCTTGAAAAAAACATGTAAGTAACACTTAGTTGTGCTGGACTATTGTACAAACTGCACTCCTTTGTAATCCAGCTTGTGACAGTGTAATTAATGGAAAATATATGCGTGCAGAATTTGGCCAGTTTAGGAGATATTCAACTTCTTGGCAGGTAGGTGAGCAATTTTTTTGAAGAAAAAAAGAAACATCTAAAGTCAATACACTATAAAAATAATTAAGGTTAGACTGAAAGAGCAGAGCAAAGAACTATGATCTACCAAAAAAACCCTAAACTGTTATTTTTGTGAAGATAAAGATGTGGAATTTAATAGCAAAATTAGACTGGATTGTAGAGACAGGTGTTGGACCAGACCATCTCCAGAGGTCACTTGCAATCTCTACCTTTCTCTGATTCAGAGCCAGCCTTCTGTCTGAAATGAGTTGAAAGAATAATTTTCTCACAGGAAAAAATTTTCATGTTTACATAGTCACACAATGCATAGCAGCATTTTGTTCTTAATTTGTATTTGATTAAGATAATTGGTGAAGAGATTAAGCAGAAGTCTCCACATCACCCTCTGTTAGCTGCAAGAGACTGATGCTTCTGCTGGAAAGCAACCGAGATGTGTTTTCTCAACATATCCGTGTCTGGACTCAAAACAGAAAATCTGCAGGCTGCAAATCCTTATAATGCACACCAGAAATTCACATTTGTTCCTGCTCTTTCTGCCATACAGCTGTAAACATCTCGGCTTGATTTCATCCTTTTCCAATATTCAACCTATTTTTTTTCCAGCAACAGGGAGTCTGTTTTTCCCCTTGTTGATTCTTAAATAAGCTTCAGTGATCTGTGTTCCACAATCCCCAAGAAAAACTATTTACTTAAAAGTATGGCAAAGCTCGTCTAATATTTGCTTATTTCTTTGTCACGAGAGAAGTGATTGTACACAAGTAGTGGTGCAGGAATAGGAGCAAAGAAAAAAAGGATATTTGTTTCCTTTTCTTACATTATCTACAAAGAAATAATGGAATTGTTTGGGAAATCAATTTATAACATTAGAACAAAACATGCAGATAACAATTTTAAATACCTTTTCTGCTGAATTGTGGGGTAGATTGATAAATTTATATCAAGTCAGGCACTGTATATTTATTTTCCATAAGTGAGGCACTTAGAAAAGGATATCTAGTTCAAAAGATTTGAATGATGTTAGTGGTCATTGTGTTTTTAAAACAGATTTTCATTGTCTCAGGCATTCCCAGTGGAAGTGTTATATACATGATAGGGATGTGGTTTTACTGAAGGTGAGGATTTAAGAATGTGAAAACTATGAAGAATTACCCCCAGGTTAGCAAAAACATGAATTTTTATTAAATGTCCTGTGCTAATTACGTGGATACCCACTCATATTCCAGTGTACATAAAAGTAGCCAACTTCTTCTCTAAGGAGTGGGCTAACTTGTTTTTATCATGTAGCCAAGTTATACATGCAAGCACTCAGCTGAAATAGCCAATGTAAAGTGCACTCACACCTTCATTTAGCTCCTTGTTCCTGTTCTTGAAGTACAGAACAGTACAACGCAGCTTTCTCGTGCGGGCGACCAGACTCAGTTACACACTTGTGCCTCTCTGTTTGCCTGCAGTCTGTTAGTCTGTGGTTGTAGGGGAGCACATTGTATTACTGTTTGTGAATGGGTACACATTTTGTATTTCTACACATTTTAGAGATGCTTGATCTAAGATTATGGGACCAGCATTTGTATTTCAATCTTCTGTTTTTAAGAATCTATTAATTAATGATGGAAACATTTGTCAGGCTGAAACTTAGTTGTGTCATCTGTCTAGGAGATTTTTTTTTGACAAAAATGTAAACAGAAATGCAGTGAATTAATCTTTTTAACAATCTGAAAGGACAGAATAGATATTTTATTGCATTTAGAATTTTATAGATCATATTATCATATAATTTAAAAATATGGGATTTTTTGAAAAACATTAATTTTAGGACAATCATTTTAAGTGCTTGCCAATTACTTGTATTATTCCATTATCTTATACTAATGAAACTTTGGTCAGTTGGGAAAATTTGTAGATGGAATCCTACTAAAAATACAAGGTGACCTTGCAGACACAAAATTTAGTCTAGAAATCCCAAAGTTTCTGCACTGTTCCTTGTATCATTTGTTGTTATGCTATAAGTAAGTCAGAAAGACCTTCAAAAGAGAACTGAACACCTTGAGTGAGATCTGTGAGTGAATGTGCATCTATGTCCTTGTGAATCTACCTGGCACTACCTAAGGTTGTGTCCACCTGCTTAAACACAGAGTCTGTCATGCAGTGGTTGCTAATGCAGTTGGGTTATTGACCTGTTACATTATAAAATAAAACTAGACAGACTTACAAGTGCCACCACAGCTGAGATGGTTGTGTCCATGTTCTGAGCTGCTGGAATACAAGCCAGCTCTGTCCCAGGCACCAAACCTAGTAACATGCAACCTCTTCAGAGGTAAAGCACGTTAAGCTGAGTAGAGGACACATGAACCAAAGACCCCTGGTTCATAGCTAATCATTAAGAATCATTAAGGTTGGAAAAGGTCTCCAAGATCACTAGGTCCAACTAAAGCATAGCACTAATTGTCATTTACAGTCATTTCTTGAACACTTCCAGGGATGGTGACTCCACCACTCCAATGCTTAACCACTGTTGCAGTGAAAAATTTCTTCTGGTGTCTGACCTGAACCTCCCCTGGCTCAGCTTGAGGTTATGTCCTCCTGACCTGTCACTTGCTCCCTGGGAGAAGAGACCAAGGCCCATCTTGCTACAGTCTCCTTCCAGGTAGTTTAGGACCACGATAAGGTCTCTCCTGAGCCTCCTTTTCTCCAGGCAAAACAACTCCAGCTCTCTCAGCTGTTCCTCGTAGGACTTGTACTCCAGATCTTTCCCCAGCTGCGTTTGCCTTCTCTGAACACACTTCAGCCCTTCAATGTCTTTCTTGTAGTGAGGGGCCCACAACTGGATACAGGATTTGAGGTGCAGCCTCACCAGTGCCCAGTACAGGGGTGTAATCACTGCCCTGGTCCTGCTGGCCACACTGTTGCTGATACTGGCCAGGATGCCATTGGGCATCTTGGCCACCTGGGCACTTGCTGGCTCGTGTTGTGCTGCTGTCAACCAGCACCCACAGGCCCTTCTCTGCTGGGTCAATTTCCAGCCACTCTTCCCCAACGCTGAGGACCTCTCCATTCAGCCAATTTAGAGCATGACCAAAGCAAGCTCACATAGAATAGGAGTATATTCTTAAGGCTGACAGAGACCCCGCTACTTAATGAAGCTGAAGAGCACCAGAACACCAGTAGTGAAGGGAACCATGCAAAATTTTTTGCTTTGTATGGTGTTTTATTTTTATTAATTATGTGGTAAAAGCAATGTGAAGCCAGAGACATGAAAAACAATGGCTTCAGAATAAAAGTATTCAATGTGCTAAAACAAGCAAGCAGACAAAAGCAGAGAGTGAGGCAAAGCAGTAAACCAAAGGACTGGAGAACAGAGACAGAAGATTACAATCTTATTATGCTGTATACCTTACTACATACTAACAGGGAACTGAAACAGGAAAAAAAATACAGATTAAACTAACTACAACTGTCTGAGAGAGCTGTTCTTTCCCTCTGCCTCTCTCCCCCCCAGCAATATACATTAAATTATGATTCTACATGGCTTTATTACGGTTTTTGAGGTTCATAAAGAAATGGTGCATGTTTAACACATCAGAAGGAAGCTGTCTAGAGATCATATAGTTTATACTCATATTAGCAAAGCATACAAAACCAGAGTTGTTAAGACAGCTGCCAAATGTAGACCCAAAGTACTGCTTGGTCTTTACCATACCTGAGGGTAGCTGTCAGTCCTTGGAAGAACAGATATATCATAGGTGGCAGCAAAGTGGCTCTTAGCTTGCTGGATCTGACCATAGCGTTCTCTTTTCCTCCATTTTGCTCTTCGATTCTGGAACCAAACCTTTAGTATACAAGGAAACAGTCATCAGGGTAAACTAAATTATATACTGTGCAAAGAGTTTTAGGGAAAAAAACCCAAGAGATTTTGGACAGTGGCATTGAAAATTTCTCTTTATCTACAAAAGAGAAATGCTCCACCTGAAAATTAATTTCTTACAGTTTCAATATGGTCAATGTCTGACCTGCTTAAGTTATTGCTAGCTATTTTAAGAATACATATTGCTTCCTTTCTATTATCTCAAAAAACAGACAAAACAAAACAAATAAACAAAAAAACAACCTGAGAAATATCAGTCTGCAGCAAGTAAAGTTGTAAAGAAACATTCTCTTAAATTCCCATTCCCACTGACTTCCTAGGACTACCCATAATCTGCCTCCTAGAGGTGTCCATAATCTTTATCAAGTGCAGTAATAAAAGGCAGGAAAAACTGGCACAAGGACAGTACTCTACACAGCAGGAAAGGTTCCTATAAGGAAGGCTAAAAAGCCAGGAAGATAATAAAAAGTCATCATGTCACAGAGTTTTTGGAACTATTGTGGGGTTTTTTTCACATTGTTGTTAGGTGATATCTGCTTCTTATAATGGAAAACAAAATAATGGAACTTTATGAAGTAATTTAGATTTTATGCTTAAATTTCTTCATAACCCCTGGACTGTTCTGTAATATTTTGAGTGTCAAGAATTATATAAAAAACCTATTATATGGCCATTTCTTTCTGTTACTGATAACTGTAATTGTCCCATGGTCTTAATAATTTTTTTCTTTCAGACAGTTTATTTTGGACTGGTTAAGAATTATCCTGATTAATTAAGGTGATTGCTAAGAAAAGTAACACTGTATAAGAGTAATATCTGACTTATCTTTATTGTTCTGATGTAAGCAAGCTCACTGAGACTTTTCTAAGAAGTCACACTACTAACAGAACCTTTTTTTTTAAGGGAAACCATGGCATTGGTTAGTCTTCCTGCTAAATTGATCATTAATTCATTTTGATATATACATAAATGAATAGTGCTTTTTTTGTATAGACACTTCCTATATTTTGAGGGATATTTTCTGATTCCATATTGTGGGACATTTAAAATAACACTGTTTGGTTTAAAATTCCATTCTTGCATTAATCTTTGGAGAACACAACTGTCTTTTGATACTGCATAAGCAACCAGGGAATAATTTTGCTCATTTTGATTCCCAAGCACTTGTTGCAGATTTAGTATGTGCAATATTTTAAAATGTATTCAGCAATCAAAGCAAGGCTCATGCATATAACTCCTGAGTGTATATTGTTAGGGACCTTGGTGGTAAATTTGTGTTATTTATGATGCCTGAGGTTCAGCAAAAAGAAAAGGGATGGCAAAAAAAAAAATCTCCTATCTCCACAGGAGGCATCAAGGACACGATAAGGAAATTTAGTCATGAAGCTCTTTCCTTGAAAAAAGACCTTGACAATCTCCTTAAAATGGGTACCAATTACTGGACTGGCATGCAGCAGGAAAGAGAACAACTCAGATAAATTAGGTTCAGGTTGGCTCTCTCTGCATGTGTGCAGGACAAATATTAAATTGGATGTTGATGAAATGGTGGTGAAGGGAACTGTGGGTAAGGTATCCAGCTGATCACTGCTACACTAAATCAAACAATTTGCTTGAATTCATAGAACTAAATGAGAAAAAGCACATATTTTTTTCCTTTGACAATCCCCCAAAATGTTTCTGTTTACACCATTTTACTAGAAACTTACTCTTGGCAGAGATAAAGTAACCATTTGCCTCCACAAAGCAATGTGGAAATCTGCTGCTTGTTATCCTTGAATTGCCAGATGCTTGCCTTTAATGACGTAAGGCCTTGCAAATTGCTTCATCTTGTGATGGAATACTCTCGCTACTCTGGACAGATATGATCAACATGTCCTTTCATATTTAGTATACGAGAAATGCAAAGATTGGTTATCTTTTAAGAAAGGGAAGAACATGTCTAAATAAACTAGAAGTAGATACTCTGTGAAAGCCTGATATAAACTTATATATTCTTCACTTACTGTCTTCTTTTTAATACTCTTACCATATGAAGCTTCTAAATCTTAGGAAAATAAATGTGATAAGAAGTCAGTTGACACACTTTAGTTCAATTTTCCCCTCCCTGTTCTCACTATTAATTTGTTCTTGAAGTACTTCTCTGTATTCCAGAATTACGCATTTGTTAGAACAGTGTTTTAACGTTATGCTACCTTCTTTTCTTCAAGACTAAAACCCAATGAATGGAAGTCATACTTGGAAAGCTGTACCAAATTCAGAAGGAGAGGGATTGTGCAGAGCCTGAAGAGTTAAAAACCACTGAAGCAAATTCCATCGGCATTGCTGATATCGCATCGATGTAACTGAACACACAGCCTTGGACTCTATTTTCTGATGACAACAGTGAATATGATGTCTGGTTGAATAGACATGAAAAGAACACTTTTTATAAAACTAATTAGCTGAGTTTGTTTCTGAAAGTGTTTCTTATTTAATTTCAGTTTGTATGCATGTGCACTGACGCCTATTTCTCTATATGCATGTGTGAGTATGTGTTTAATTACAAGTTGTGAAGTTGTTATCATATTCAAGTCACTAAATTTAAAAAATTAATCCCAGTCTATAAGAATCAACAGGACTGAAATTCTCTAAATTGAAATAATGATTATTACCAGAAGAGTGAAGATACCTAAAATTAAGATAAACTTGCAAAATGTGGCTCACACCCTTTTCTAACAGAAGACCTCTAAACAAGGGAAAGGTTGCATTTCCTGGATATTTAGGTTCTTTTCTCACCACTGCACACCAAAAGCCATAAATACTATTGAGATTACTATATGAGCACATACTGAATGAATCATATTTGTATGCAGTTACGATACTCAAATAATGTACTAAGTGGTCAACACTATGTTTGTTTCCAAAAACTAGAATAACGTTATTCATCAGTTATGAAAGTTTAACAACCAGCAATTGTACCTCCTAATTTTGTGATTTCTGAGATCATTCCACAGAGAAAAGGTGGAAGGATTCTGTCCTTCTTTTTATACAGGCACAAACACACACAGAGATCTAAATAAATATGGGCATATAGATATATAGATATATAGATATTTATGCACATTTATGTATGTGCAGTTTCACTGCACACTCTTTGGATAGAAACAAGGAATTTGGTTACTTTTTAGACCGTACTTTTCATGCCATAACACACACACAATCCTCTGCATCTGAGTTCTGCATTGTCATCAGTCTGAACTACATGCAACGAGTCTTTAGTGGGATCTTTGCACGTAACACTTTATGTTTTCATTGCCTGGAATTCTACAAGAGATCAAGAAAGCTTTTCTAATGATGTTGTTTTCTCATCCCTTAAACAACTGTTCAGAACTGCAACACAAGATATTTTAAAAAATAACATTTTAGCACTGCAGCATAACAGCTCATATCCATAAAGAAAAGAAGCAAAACAAGCTGTTTACTTTAGCTTTACAGGCTTTTGTACAATCCTCAAGAGTATAATTTACTCATTCCTACAATTCACAATTTGTTGTAGAAATGCTGAAGTTTGGTTCTTACCTGGACTCTGGCCTCAGTGAGCTCTGTTCTTAGAGCTAGCTGTTCTCTTACATAGACATCAGGGTAGTGAGTTTTCTGGAATACTTTCTCCAGTTCCTCCAGCTGCAAACTGGTGAAAGTTGTTCTGTGTCTCCTCTTCTTACTGCTGGAGACATTGCTGTCACACTTATCACCAAGTTCATCCAGGTCTCCCTTCTCCTGCAGCCCTTTCACTGGAGACATCCTGAGATTGTTGCAATTGTCCATGGACCTGCTCAGCTCTGTGTGAAGAGGCTGACCTTCCACTTTAGTAATCCCGTAGTTCACTGCATACAAGGTGGGTTAACAGCTGGTTAATAAATGATCAAGGGGGAAGGGGAGGTGTTTAGATTCAGGAGTTCATATAAAACAGTTTCACAAGGAACAAGATTCTGTCTTGGCTGTGTTGTTTCTATATGAGATCATGGAAGAGGAATCTGTAATATTAACTACTGATAGAATAAAAGTGCTAAATCACACTGAATTCTAAATGAGAATTATATCTGAAAATATCATCTGAAAACTTACAGAGTAAGGAGACTGTGCAAGAGACTTGGATATTTTCACTCTGCCACTACTGCCACTAAAGTAGTTAACAATCCATGAAATCAGCATCAGCTAGAGTTATACAGATAAGGAATCGTAGCCCAAAACAGATTTTCATAGAAGAGGCACAAAGCTATTGACAAACGTGCCTTTAAACTTGAAAGCAAATGCAAAAACTTCTATTTCTATGAAAATACAAACTAACAAAGAAGTAAACTAAATAGCTGTAAACTGACAAATCAAGAAGCAAATGAAATCAAAAATTGAATTCACTTTAAAAACTCAATAAATTCCATATACCTTCTTTTGGATTTGTGAGGTGGAATTGTTTCCAATTAGGTTTGTTATGGTTACAAAATACAGGGCATTTCTGCAAAATGTTAACTTATTAAAAGAGATCGTTTCATATACTTTGTATAAGGATTGCAGGAACTATTTGTCTTTAGTTGTAGAGATAAGAAATGTTCTGCAGTAGCTTCTTAATAGGAAATGAAAACATTTCTAACTTTTCAGTATTTTTTACTTATCACACATCACTGGAAAAGTAATGAGATAAGTTATGGAATTCAAAAAAACTTTTTTTCTTTTCTAAGAAAAAGGTAAAAAAATATTCAAACTCTATAGAAATTAAAATTTACAAAGATGCCACATAACATAAGAAGCTTGCTTTGAGATTTTCTCACATTCTCAGTAATTTCTTTCAATTTGAGCTGATTGTAATGAAACACAATTTTTAGATACCATCAACACATACATAGATAGGAAATGCCCCAAAGCCCTCAAGGCACACATTAAATTAGTTAATTAGGAAAGACTCCAATGTATAAATCAATTTTCTATAGGTTATTTTTTTTTAAAATTACACTTGAAGAAATCTATCAATTTATCTGACAATTTTTTTCATAGCTTTTTATTTTTGAGAAAATAAAAAATTTTTCTCAGAAGTATATATATAATTCAATGACTATATGAAGTCAAAAAAGTATGGTACTGTTAGTCTTCTTATTGCATATGATCTTAACTGTGTTTTCCAATTCTTCTAGGAAATTATTTTTTAATTTTTTTTTTCTACAGGGATTTTCATCATGTTGCAATAATGAGGAAAATTTAAAATGTTTTTAAAAGAAAATATTCCATATTCTCCTTGCCGGTAGGCTAGAAAATTTTAATACTTGATAGAAGGTTTAACACTGTCTTTGGATGACCGACGTGGTTTTCGGAAGAATCATCTTTACGCATCATTTGGTAACACGGCAGAGAGAACCCCGCTACCGTCGCAGGACGATATCTGAAGGAACCGAAAATGACCAAGCGACCTTCCGTTCCTGGATCGGCACCGGAGAGCCGGCCGTGTCCGGGGTTCCTCCGACACCGACACCCGGCGATGCTTTCTCCCGGGAGTTTGCTGGGTGAAAACGCCGCGGCTCGTAGCGGGAGCGAGGGTGGCCGGGGAGAGGCCGGAGCCGACCAGGGGCGGCCAAGGGAGTGCCGGGGGGCGGCCGGGGGGCGCCGAGAGGTGCCGGGGGGCGGCCGTGCCCTGCAGCTCCCGCCGGGACCCGCCGGCTCCCCGGGCGGGCTGTGCCGGCGTGCCCGGCGCTGTGCTCCTCGGCCAGCCGCTGGACCCGGGCCGGGGCCGGTGTGGAAGGCAGTAGCCGAAGGGTTGCACTGAGAGGAAAAGAGCTCCTCAAAGTAGGCAGTTGCCTTCTCCCGGAGTTTTTGTTTTTTTTTTTTAATAGTAGTGGTGGTAGTATTATAACAGTAATATTGTTACAGTTATTGTTATTTTACTACGACCTGACAGCCCCTCGCATGCCCACAGCCGAAGGCTGCACAGCTGCCTTTGGTCTCCCTGGGCGGGAGAATCCCTGCCCTCGCCCGTGTATCTCCAGGAGGAAGAATAACCCTGGGATGACGACTCACCGTTGTTGTCCTGGCAGGGTGATGTCCTCTCCAGCCTCACATGATGCTCAGCTCTTTGCAGAGGGTTGAAGGCCTGTATGCATTTGCTGCCTGACGTTTTGCTATAAAAGGACTCATTGTCCAAAGTTTCCATAACGTGCTCCAAACTGCCTCCTGCTCCCATGTAAAAGTCACTGTTCTTGCTCGGCTGGCTCTTCAGGGCAAACTTCTCGCTCAGAAAATCCATAATCATCTAAGGCTGCTTGAGAGCCTCTTCCCTAGACAGAGGCTGGACTGTGAGCAAGGGAGGGAGAGTGAGTGGATGGGAGGGAAGGAAGGAGGGAGGAAGAGGCGTTCAGTGCTTAGGGAGCTGTTTTGCCTCTGAGCCTTTGATTTGTCTTGTCTTGAAAGGGGAACTCGAAGTTGCTCTTATATCTTGAAGCTCAGCAGGACTTCTTGTGCAACCTCCCATTTCTAATGAATATGAAAATAACCAAGCAGTCTAACTCCACCCCAGGTCCCCCAAGACCTAATCCCAACACAGGAGGGAGTTCCAGGCCCGTTTTCGACAGACAGATCTGTTTCAGACAGACGCACACAAGCATTCGGGGAGGGTGAGGGGAGAAAGGGAGGGAGGGGAGGGAGGACAAATAAAAAGGACATTTCCCCTCTGCAACCTATTCTTATTTCTCCAGGGATCCTGGAAAGAGTAATCCCTCGCTTCCCTCCCTCTTCCCCCAGCTCCCTGAGAGGCTTAGAGCAACGTAATTTCAGGGGCACATACCCTCAAGTGAAGGATCTTCTTTAATTGATTTGACTGATACGTCGGTAGCTGCAGTCCTGTTCTCTGAAGCTGTAAAATTAAGAACCGGTGTTCCCTCTTTATTAAACTGCTCAGAAGTTTTGTCCTAGAGTTAAACAGAGAAAAAAATATTATAGGCAGTTGTCTGCGCAGAGGGAATGGAAACAGAGAAACTTAAAACTAGAACTCTCTCACAGCAGAAACTGGCCTAAAAGAGAATTTGCCTGCTATGAAACAGATCTTAACCAGTCTGCCTCTGTGTGTGTGTTTGGGGTTGAGGGGGAGTGTGTGTGTCTGTGCAAAGTGGTTAAAACGGACCTTTATTTTAAATCTCCTGAAATATTTCGGTTTTTTTTAAATACTGTTTCTAAATGAAAGTATTTTTTGAAAGTCTTAGGTAATAAAAAGAAAAATAAAAGAGCCATATATTCATGCATTCCTATGGATATTGGAAAAGCGGGTGGTTTTCACCCAAAGTGTGAGCTTTGAAGTGTTGAATTCCTTGGTCCCTTCGCACATTGATAAGATTTAAAACACAGGCGAGAAAGATAGTGGACTATTTCGAAAAGGCACGAATTAAGGAAAAGAGCTTCCGTGCTTCCTCGTGAAAGGAGTACTCGCTGAAGTAAAGCAAACCCGAGATAGCAATCTCTTCAGAAGAATATTTCAGCATCGTGTGCCCGCGCTTGTCTTTTCTACTGAGGCTATTTTAGAACCCGATTCGGCGGGCCCTTCCCCCGCTGGGGCGGGGAGGGGAGAAGAAGCGGGGCTTTAATGAGTGGCTGAAGTATCGGTGCAACACTGGCCAGCCGGGGCTGCGGAGCGGCTTAGAGACCTTTCCTGTGAACCCAGTCAAAGGTGAAGGGAAGGCCATTTCGGGTCCAGCATGTTTCCCGGCAAGCAGCTTCCCTTCCTTCTTCAGCTGGTCTCTAATCTGATCTTTTCCCGGAGAAAGGGGTAGCTGAGGGATGTTTTTTTCCAGCTACCACTGTGGAGTAGCTGTGGGCACCATCCGCCACATGCACCATCTGCCCTTCCCTGTCATCTGTCAGGGCCGGGCTGCTAGCCCCACATCTTCGTCCCTGTTCCCGGCGTTACCTGCCGCCATCACCGAGCTGGGGCTGCGGGAGGCGCGAAACCCCGTCGTGACTGAGCGCAGAGGTGGTGCTCGGGGGCTTGGGGTGCGACAGGTTTTTTTGTGGTATGGGGGTGTCTCTTTGGTGGGGAGTGAGAGGTGGAAGCGGTTTCCGTAAGCCCCCGAGAGAACAGGAATGGAAGGGGCGCAGAGTACGAGCGGTGCCCGCGGTGCGCGGCCAGGTGAGGCAGAGGCCAGCTGCCTGCCCCGGGAGAGAGGCTGGACCCTGCCCCAGGGGCCGCTCCACGGGCAGTTCCCCTCCCCGGATTTCACATGAAAAACGACACGTTTCCTCCTTGCACCTTCTGGAACAACGCCTGCTCCGGACCCGGGGAAATAGATCCTCTCCCTGCCCCCGCATCTCCGTGTGCTGGCACTTCGGCAGCGTGTTTATAACTGTGCGTTAAAAGCACTAAATGCCTTGGGGAAGGGAAAAAAAGGGGGGGTGGGGGGGAGAGACAGAGAGTAACACACAGAGAGAGAGAGAGGGAGAGAGAGAGAGAGAGAGAGAGGGAGAAAATGGAGCTCTGGATGTCTTTTAAATGAAAGACACATGCAACATTTTTGCAGCTTGCAATCCACTTTTATCCCAATAAATGTCCCTCTTTAAAGACAACTATTAAACTCCAGGAAAGCCGAGGACAAGGAGCATCTCCTATGACCGTAAACCCCCCAAGAGCTGCCAGCAGCAGCAGGGCTATTTCTAGGGAGGCCGGAGGGAACGCGGGTGCTTGTCGCGGGGATGCGCGTGGCCCGCTGGCGGCGAGGAGCCGCCTCGGCGGCGGCAGCGCTCGCTCCCCACCGAGCTGCTCCGCACCCCGGCAGCCCCTCCACCCTTTCCCTCCCGGGAGGATCGGACCACCCCGGCGGCGGCGGCGGCGGCTGACCCGCGGGGCCGTGGAAGCGCCGGCCTCGTCCGGGGACCGAGCTGGGGACGGGCTGCAGCGTCCTCTGTGTTCTTCACCCCTGCTCCGCTGAGAGAACACGACCCTCCTGCAGCTTATTCTCCCCAGCGGGGACTCCTCTCCCTTACAGCCCCGTCTTTGCGAAGCACTCCCCGCCGAGATTAGCGCCGACATTTATGTATATGCGTTTACAATATCTGAGTATTAAATATAGAGCGCGATAGCAACTATGACCGGGTCTTAAAATACGTCCTTCCTCAACAGGAAATAACAAATAAATAAATAAAAATCAGAGTGATTCCACATCACTGTTAGCTCCAGGGACCAAATTCTGCTCTCATTTACCTCTGTGCAACCCAGAGGACTTCAAAGGGAAGGAGAGATGTAACCTAGGGGAGAATTGGCGCCACGTTCTCCTTAAAAGCTTGAAAACAGAAAGCTGACTTCAGCGGGCTAAAACCATTTGAGAGGGGTTGGACAGATCCCGGGGGAGAAGGCGGCAAAGGGAAAAAATTCTGTGCTGAGGTGAGACAGCTTTGAAAAGCATCTTTCTTCAGGGACCTACTCCCTCCGCCAGGCAGCCCCGTTATTAAGAGCTGCATGCAGATGTGCCGCTGTGTTTCCAGAGATGGAGTATCTCCTAAACCTTCTGTGAGAGGGTGTTATGTGTGATGGAGAGACGTTTCGTGACCAGAGGTGGTGTGAAGGAGCTCGCCCCTGCAGTGCATAGGAGCTCCTTGGGGGAAGCCTGTCCATTGGGACGAGCCGGGCGCGCACACCGCGGGACGCTCCGCGGTACCGCTGGGCTCTCCTGCCGGGACGGCTGGCTGCCGTCCTCGCATTCCTTCCCTTCCTGAGATCAGAAGTTACTGACCAAGCGTAGGAAAGAGGATCCCGCATAAATTTCAAACGTCTCGCTGCCGAACAGTCAAAGAATTTAGGAAGAGAAATGAGGGACTGCGGTGCCGGACCCGTACGCTCCGTTTCTGGGTCCGCAGCCGCTGCTGCTCGGGATGGCAGTTTCCAGCCGAAACAGGTCTACTGCGTGTTGGAGGGATCTCCTCACACCCTTGCATTTGTTTAAATAAAGTGAGAACGGCAGCAATACGGGCGATGATCTCCCCTTCAAATGTCCAGGAATCCCCATCCTCTCCCGTCCCTCCTCCCCATTTCTAATACCGGGTTTTAACTATGGATGTCAGGACAGATAGAAGATTTTTATCTTTTAATCTGTTTTACACCAACACTTCTCTTCCCTTCAGAAAAGTTACAACACGAAATTTATTTAAGGATTGAAGGGGAGGAAATTCACGCTACCTGAGACTCGGCTAAACGAATTTTGGGGGTACTATTCAATTCCTTCCACATACGAACATTCCAGTTGTCTGGTAAATGGAAGGTGAAGCAATGAAGATAAGGGCTGGGTGCTGCCGCGGGAGGAGTGCCCTTCAGTGAGGGGCGTCTGAGGGATGGTTATAGGGGAAGAAGGGAAGCAATAAATTGTCTTGAATGTGATCAAGCACCCCAACAACCGCCGCAGGTCGGGGATCGGGTGCGTGAAACACGAAGAGAAATGTCTATCTCGAAAAACAGGTGCTCGAATGGTTCAGTATTTCCACAAGCCTTCTGTTTTCTTTGCTGAGGCTTTACCTAGGAGCTCATTTCAATTTCAGACACGGAGATTTTACTGCATGAAATGGGCACAGGCTCCAGAGAGACCTCTGAGAAACCAGACTCTCGGTCTCTGCCACTCGGTCCTGGGAACTGACCTGACCTGCGGAGGCGAAAAAAGGTGTAAAAAAACACTCTGCGACTCACTGCATATCTCCCTCCCAGTGGAACGTGGCAAATTACAAATTACAGATCCAAACGCTAGCTTGGCTGAGAAATAATTTTCCAGACATCCTGCTTGTGAGAAGAATCATGTGAAATATTCTTATTGCCAGCAAAAAGAAGTGCATTGCCTCTCAATGAGCATTGAAATAAACTGAGTTTTGGGGACTGTTGGTTTTTTGTTTTTGTTTTTGTTTTTTTTTCTTTATGTATGTGAAGCATCACTATTTTGATCCCTGAAAATAAAGACTGTGTTCCGGATTTCCGCAGCCAGGCTGCAAAAGGTCCCGATCCAAGCCCCCTTTAACGAACTTTCTTCCTAACAGGCAGGTTTTGTTCACCTGAGCAAACAAACACAAATCGGTTCTGGTGTACGTGGATAACTTTAAGATTTTCCGTTCGGAGAGGAAATGTTTAATTGACACTGTTTGGAGTGACTTTACCAGAAACCTGGGATCTGTAGTTTCAGAGATCAGTGAAAGTGTAGGAGCAAGTCGACTACACTTCTACTCGGTAATTTAATGTTAATTCTGCGTGGGCAGCGGACGAGCCTATTGAGCTCCGCTCACCTCGCACAGGGAAAGTGGTGTCACCTCTCATTAGGCTGGGCCCGAGCCTGGAGCCTTTCCTGCTTTCCCAGCCAGGCTCGAGGTTCAGACGTTTCCAGGTCTAGTCCACAAAACAGCCCGAACGTAACGACAGCAACCATTTCACGGTTCCTGCAGTTTGGCGCTTTGACAGTGCCTCAGCTGTTTCGGAGATTTCCTGTATGACACCTGCACAGATAAAATGAAGATTCCACGTGCCTCAAAGGCATACCCGGGGGGCAGGCAAGAAATTTGGTGAATGGGAAAGTTGCCCCGTTAGGAAAGCAGGATTGCTGTCAGGGCTGGACAAACCTCGACAATTTTCTTCTTACAACAGGTAGTGACTCCTAAACCAATTTTTTTTAAACACAAAATGGAATGAGATAATATTTAGTGTGTTGATTTTGATTTAATCTTAGCCCCATAGGAAATCTCAGCAGAGATGCTCTATAAAAGCATTAATCTCTTATCTTGATCTAGTTCAAATTATAATGAACCCTACTTACATATGTGCTATAAAAACAAATTCTACACGAATTTAATCTGTGCTTCATCGGACTGCTATTGTAGCCCTTTATCAAGTTTAGAAAGGATTTGAAAGTTGGGTCGTGGGACTCAAAGCCCGGTGCAGTTTTGCACCACTAGAAAGAAGATATTTGCTCCTGAAAATGCTTCTCAGGTCCAATATACGTATTTATTCCCCTCCACTCCCCCCTCGCCGCACTTCGACTAAGAGTGGGATCTGACTTTCTACTCGGGATTTTAGGTAAGGCAAGCACAGAGCTGCTCTGTGTGCAGCCCCGGAGGAGGCGGCTGTCCCTCCGCCCTTACCGGGGGACAAAGCTTCTGGCAGCTTTGGCCGAGCCGGGCTCTTGCAGCCGGAGCGCCTCCTCAGAAGCCAAATCCTCGCCCCCTCCCCCTCTGCCAAGCTTTCCAGCAAATTATATTCGCAAGGCAAAAGACAAACACCGTTCTTCATATCACAGAAACAGACGCCTTATAAGAAAAATTTAGAAGTGGAAAAGCTCGCTATCAGGTTTTGCAGTCAGTTACGGGTGAATATTTGCTTCTCCTCCCGCCCTTACCCCTGTAATATATTTCCAAGGAGCAGGCGGTCCCCCCGAAGGAGCTGATAGAGAGTTTTAAGTGAACAATTCTGTCTAAATTGCCCCTTTTTCTCTCCCGTCGCGAAACAATGCTGGGCTGTAGGGCACTGAACTTTAGCGCACCTCTGCAAGAGAGCAAACTAAAAGCAGAGCCTTCCTTTGCAAGTTACCCAGTCTTCCCTGATGGCAGTTTGATTGCTACTGGGACAATTCCGAAAATATAAGGGCTACATTACCGGAGCGACCCGAGGCTCTGAATGTATCGAGAGGCCTGGAGAGTGCGTGTGGGGGGGGACTGCCTTGTCATCTCAGATGAATTGATTTCTTCTAAGGCATGAAATATGGGTCGACATTGTGGTTTCTAAGCACGAAGGTAAAGGAAGGTGTGAGACAGAAGGGGCAGGGTCTAAGAAATAGATCCCTGTTCAAGTTGGAGGTACTAACAAATGGATGCATTGAGCTGCTCTGACAAGGACTGCCGGTTTTCAAGGCTACCTCGTTTGAAAGAACCCTTGCTTTTTTTTTGCATTTTTTTCCCCCAATGCGATGTGTGCTAGATGCGATTAAAAGTGTGTAATTCAACGATGCTGAAAACCACAGAGCAATTTTATTCCGGTCTTTCAGCACCGCCTCTGTACAGTCTCAGCCTTATTTTGTCATTTGCTGAGAGCTGCCTGTATCTTTTGAAACGCTAGCCTGCATTAAGGAGCATCTATCCCCGAGCCTTTAGACTCTCTGCCCTTCTTACCAGAAACGGCTAGATGGACACAAAAAAGAACTTAGTGGTTAACCGATATGCTGCTAATATTTCATCCACGGCCCCCCTTCTCCTCCTTTCCTTCCCCCCCCCCCCCCCCCCCTTTTAAAACTTCAGTGCTTGGAAAAACAACATATTTTAAGCTTTCCACACAAATATTGATATTGGCAAATAAAGCCAGCCCCCAGCTTTTGGTTAGAGACAGTCTTCTTTTTGTTTCTACCCTGGGCAATCCAAATTAATCCACTATATTACAAATTGCCTCGAAATATTTCACTTTTCCTGACAAAACCCATACCTGTCATATGCCACCACGAAATACATTTTTTTCTAGTCCGTTTGTGTGGTGGCTCTTTCTAGAGGGTATCGGGCAGCGATGGGAGGTGAGGAGACGACATGATCCTGCAGGAAATTCTCTTATTTGTGTTTGCATTTGTGCTGTGGCAAAGCACAAAATGTTTAATGTTATCAAGTATTCAGGTAAAGCAGAACAGTGTAAGCTTCAATCCTTGCCTCGCCTCGCCTCCTGTTCGCAGGGCAGGAGGTGCCGCCAGGTGAAAGCAGGTCCCCCCCCTTCGACCATTTGCCACCACAGCCAGCGCATCTCCCCCGAGCAGGGACAAATCCTTCCCACATCGTCCTGGCCGAGGCTCTGAGCTTAACCCGGCACACGGCCGGACTGCACATTACATGAAGGCAACAACTTCCCGAGTCATTACCTGCAATTAAATGCGAGTGAAAACGGCACAAACATGGAGGAGATATGTAAAATACAGCTCTTAGGTTTTGTTTTGTTTGAATATTTTTTAAAAATTTATTTTATTTTCGGTCAAATGTCTCACAGAAATCCACGGGGCTGGACCCGCACTGGAGAATGAAGCCGTCGCTCGTGGAATGGAAGCCAGGATCCGTGCCGGTTTGCCGGGCACAGCCCCTCGGTGTCGCTCCGGAGCGGGGCGCACGCGGCCGCTCCGAGCTGGCACCGGCCGCAGGCGCACCTCTCACAGAACCTGCGAACGGAGAGTAAACTGCGGGGGAAGAGAAAAAGCCACCAGAAACTGCCACTTCGTGAGACTGCCAGGCCGATGTTTTTATTCTCTTCTCGCCTAGCCGTGCTTTTTAAATCCCGCAGCAATCATTTTTTCATGTAAAGGACATCGTCGTTTAAAGCAAAATTGCCGGAGAACTGTATTCACTCGCATGAATAGCAACGCATTAGACAAACGAGCCAAGCTTACGGCTAACCTGTGTTCTTGCAATGAATAACTGCTCGAACCCCCCCTACCTGGTAATGGTGACAGAACCCACACCATTTGGACAGGACAGCTAACATCTCATGATCGGAATGTAGCAGGAATATACAGCCCATTTTATTTTTGTACGTTCCTTTTCTTCAGACCATGGGTCACAAGCACAGAAAGTTGAGCCAATTTGAAATAGAGGCATTTATCCTTTATTAGAATTTAAGTAGTTATAGCACTCTGTCCTAAAAAGCTGTCTTCCATCTCAGGATATATGTGGAACACTTTGGCTGTGGCGTTCAGGACTGAAGTACTGCCTCCCAAAAAAAAAAAAAAAAAAAAAAAAAAAAAAAAAAAAAAAAAAAAAGATTGCAAACCTCTGGTTTCTTTGCATAAGTGTAATTTAATAAGTGAATAAGTTCGGAATAAAAAAATCTTCTTAGACCCTTAGCTATTAATAAACATGGTTTTTATCACTTAACTTTGTGAAATCAGCATTTGTTGTTACCAACATAAAATGCTCTTACCTGCTTTATTGTTAAAGAGCTATCAATTGCATATCAGTCAGAAGTAATTTTATATCTTCCTAGGTATTTAGCTTATTAACGTTTTATGCGGAAAAAAAAAAAAAAGCTTTATATAAGTAGCAATCAGTCAACTAAGAAACTAAGAAAAGGTTACTAACTCCAAACAAATCTGTTTAACATTCGAATGAAGATCAGGGGAAGAACAAATGCTAGACCTTGGCAGCTAGTTAGGTATGTACTAACCTGTTGTGTCAGCATCTGTCACCAATATAATGGAGGAAGTGCTCATAAAGGACAATCCAATTGTCTAGATGGTCTGCAAATAACAGTATAGCTCATAGTGTCATTAATTTAAACTTCCAGTCCTTGTAAAGATGGTCAGTCTGGGGCAGTTAAAAAATTAAAATCAAGGAGCTATTAATCCAATACATTCCTCATAGTGCTTTTAACAGTTGTAATGGAAGACCAAGAAGCAGTTTTGCAGCCATGTGTCTGAGGCCAGATTTGGATGCCATCTGTGGCAAGTTTTTGAAAAATATAAACACTATGTACAGTGGACATGCCTTTAATGAATGCATGCTCGAATAATAGGATTATTAATAATTAATGACAATGATTTACTAAGTCAAAATGTAACACCAAGTCACTCTGCACCAAAGCAACGTCTATGCTATACATTGGCTATTTACATACCTGTTGAAACACAAAACGCATTTCAGCAATAATCTTTTGAGTCAGCATGGTTACTGCGTCTGAAGTAGGTAAGTAGGTAGGTAGGTAAATCTGCCCATTATTCAGTGAGAAACATTTCCTCACAGTCTTTTGTCATTCAGGTGTGTGTGATCTGAGTACCATTTAGCACCTCTCTAACATTAGAAATTCAGACCATGCATTTTGGGGAGGGGTTTTGTTTGTTTTTTTTTTTTTTTTTTCCTGTTGCTGCAGGTGTTTTTCCTAATGCTGCCTTCAAACAACAGAGGGTTTAAAGAACTACTGTGCATACCTTCAGGTAAGTTGCACAGGAAAAGACAGTCCAGGGATCTGTTCAGGAGAGCTCCTAGAAAGCTCTTCAGTTTGCTTTGGGGAGTAACATCCATCAACGTTTCAATACATAAATGCACCTTGTTGTTTTCTTCTTTATTTCAAATGAATGCTTTGAATACATTCCTGAGTCCCAAGCTTCATACATACAAGGAATTTTTTTAAAAGAGCTTATTCATATGAAGTTCCTCATCCTTCATGTTAAAGGATCTTCAGGGAACAGAAAAAAAGGGTCGAGGAGGTGATGCTAGTGAGCCTGGAAGAAGTCTGAAGCACTGCAAAGGCAGCAGCACATCCAGGAACACAGTTTCAGGTTTCTGTGATGTAAGTTTTGCTGGACTGTCACTGACTCACAGCCACTCCAACATTAGAACAGACTGACAGAGAAACTTACTTTTAAGAATATGTTCTTGTCCTAAATGAGAATTACTGCATCAGGGGGTAGGTGTGGAGGGGACAAAGAAAAGTGGGGGGGGGGGAAAAAAAGAAAAAAAAAGGAAATTAAAAAGAGAGAACTAAAAGAAAATGCCCAAAAGACACACACAAAAAAAGCATGAAACTGCTTGCAGAGTAGGGCTTGAAAAATAAATGTAATAAATACCCACCACGTGTATCATCCGTTTTACCTCTGACCTTATGTACTATAAGATGTGACTATGAACACCAAGACACGTTGGTTACTTCACCTTACCCCTGAGTGCAATAAAGGTCTCTCTGCTAGCTTCAACAGAAGTTGCACCTTGCACATTTTTCTGTATTTGGTCAGACATGCTGTACTCTGAACATTGCAATTCTGAGAAAGATGTGTTGGATACCATAATAAGACCTCATCCTATTACACTTTGCGATGTTATGTAATGAAAACAGAAACATGTTTTGGCATACTTTATACCTTTATTTCTGTTGGGTATATTACTTAACTTATGCATGGCAATATCAACTAATTGAATAGCAGACTAAGCACATCATGAACCCACAAAGGCTTGTCAGTGAATATTGCCACTCCAATTTGTAATTCAGTAAACTGCATATTAAAAAGCTATCATTTATCTTTGCAAAATAAAATGCCTTAAAAAATGTTGCCGACCCATTTTATTTAGGCTGGAAGGTATTTCTCATTCAGAAACACCTTGAAAGCAAAAGATATTAGGTATGGCAATTTTTATACAGCAGATACATTTTAGATAGAGATGTAGCTACAGATATAGATGATGCAGATATAGAAAGAAGCATAAAACCTGAAATATCCCTTATTTACAGTTCTGGTGATGTGCAATATATTATAGATACTCTAGACAAATAGAGTGGACAATCTGCAAGATATGTTAAACTGTGAATTGCTTGATTTTGTATTTTGATTTCCAGTTAACACCTGTGACAGTGGCTACACACACTGCCAGGTGTATTGGCAGACATTTTGAAATAACGAAGTTTTTCCTATAAAACTCATAACCTTGATGTTAAAAGCAAAATCACAAAAGCTCCAGTATTTGTTATTGATGTTTAGAAGTAACTATATTGCAGACCCTGAAATCAAGCTGAACATTTAACATCAGACACTGGGAAACTAACTAGGTAAGAGAAACATCTACGGGCATTTTATACGCTGTTGACAACCACAGCATTTCTACAGTCAGGTCAAGCAACCTTCACTGACCATAATTCCCCATAAAGGCAAAGAAATCTTTTCTGAAATAGGGTGCACTTCTCAAAAGCAAGTGATAATAAAAACAGGACACTGGTTAAAACAAGCAAAATTATTTAGTGGAGGTTTTCCATGAGATCAGCCATCTTTTTATCTGAAAATGAAAGTGAGTATTCACAAAAGTGGAGATAAATGCTTTTAATCCATAGCTGGATGTGTATGTTAGAATTAAAAGCACTTTACAGAATAACATGACGTTAACTTAAGTACATTCTTAAAACAGCCACAATGCAATAATTTATGTTCTTTACTGACTGAAGTTTCAAGCCCCATTACCCTCTCCACCTCTTTCTCCATCTACAGGGGGTTGAGGCTTACGAAAACAGACAAGGAAATACCAAAGACAGCCTTTTTTAGATCCAATTAGCAACTTATACCTTCAAAGTGGAAAACATTAAAATAATGTTAGTCTTTGAAATCAAGGAACATATTCTGTCCTGAATGCTGATGGACAAAGCATTGACTAGAAGTAATGAGTTAGATACCCATGAACAGCTGAAATAGTATTTCATCTCTTTCTCTAGATTTCCTTGCACCACAGAACATTTACACATGGGTCTGAAGGAGCCTCTCTCTGCGAAAAAATTATGTTGGGTTAACAGTGACACGTAGATCTAATTTTACGTCATCCCAGAACAAAATGACAACCTTTTATTTTTTTTTAATTCTCTAGGAAACAGAAGTATTTGAAAGTATTAAACTATAACAGGTTGCTTTATCATATTATGACAATCTAGAGGACTACTCATACTCCTAAAAAAGGAAAAGTGCATGCCTATCATTTGTATACTCATTCAGTCAAATATTCTAAACAGACTTCTCTAAGAATGGCATTGCTGGCTGTTATAGCTCACAACACAGTTTGCAAGCATGTATTTTATTTTGTAAGAAAATGAGAATTCAGTGTTTCAATATGTGACATACATCACATGAACATGAACTCTTATTACATTTGGAGTTCCCATCCAGTTCTTACAAGCAAGCCTAAACTTAGTCACTGTGCAACAAACCTTGCAGAGTTAATCAGTTCTGCATTCTATACCACATGAACATATAAGCAATTGAAAACACAAACTATGATAACTTACTGACAGGTATAAAATACTTTGACCAAAAAATCCCATCAAACCCAAACCACTGTAACCATGTATAATAAAATAAGTCAAAAGTAGTTAACTGAAACTGGTTTATTGGTAATAAATGAAAATCCAACAATTGATATTCAGAGGCTTGAAAAGAAACAGCTCTCCATATGCTCTCCATATTGGATTAAATCAACTAGTTAAGTTATCTCCAATATTCAGCTAATATTTTTAAGCTTTTGCCTTTTTTTGCCTGCTCCCCATCCTCCACTTAGCTGCACTGGATGGTCTCGAAATGATATCCGTTCTTTATGAGATGGACGCAAATATGATTTTTCTGGAGTAGAAATATTCTTTTCTAAACAACAAAACAAACGTGAAATTAAAAACCAACCAACCAAAACACCCTAAATTTCACTGTACCATATTATTTTCAAGACACTAATATTTTTATGTCTAATTTGACAGCACACAATTTTTATAGTTATGTATTGCTCACCTTTTAAAAGTAATACAAGTATTTTCACAAGGTAGTATTTTCAAAAATAAAAAACCTCCTTATCCAAAAAGATAGTAAAATTACCCAACAAAATTGTCATATTTTTAAAAGTGCCATTATCTGTCCATTTTGAAGCTAAACACCTATGGAAATACTCAATGCTTTTGACACAGAAACTCACCCTTCAAGTGGATTAATTGTTTTACTATATTAGATCAAATAAAAGAGAGTGTTCTTTTGTTCAAAGCTCAGGAATACTTTAACTTAGATGCTGGATAGTGCCACAGAAAAATTTAGGAACATGTGAAACAATCACTTTCATTGTCATGCATACAGATGCTCGAACAACTTAGACAATAGTTTCTACAAAACTCTTGAGATGATTATTTAAATAAAATAACCAGTAGGCATGACCAAAGGTATGATATTCATTTAACAAAAATGAACACTTTACACCTGGAAATATCTTTCTTTGGCATCTCTAAGAAAGAAAACATCTGTGGAAGACAATCCAAACTTTGCAAGAGAATGATATGATGCTCACATTACAGCAGTTTGTGATTGTGTATATATATAAAAAATTAACATGCCAGCTTATCAAATACCTATTATATGAACAACTTTTTACCACTTAACAAAGGAAAATATTATTACCTACATAGTTTCAGTATTTTTGATATTTTAAATTTTTAGTACTTCTCAACAGAAAAATTAAATTTCTCACAATACATAGTGCCAAAAAAGTAGAACAAAGTTTAAATCATATGACTGAATATCATTCTATGTACCAAAGAGTAAGAGTTTCTTTGTTTTCTCATGGATGCTTTTATGTAACCTGTTAGATCTAAATGTCAGGGGGGTTTCCCCACCCACAGTTCCCTTTCTTATGAATTCTTAAATTATTGCAAATGTATCTTACAAAATAGCTCTCTCTTTTGGCAGTCAAGAGCTTTCAGGTATTTTTAACATTATCTCCATTCATCTTCTTATGGCTCTACAGATGTAGCCAATTATTTTTTTCTTAAAATATATAATTTACTCTAGATGTACCTCCTAAAGATTTAAAATCCTGATATTTTGTCTTTACACCATTCCCGGTTTCCTTGCCTTTGGATTATTTTATTTAACACCTTAAGTGGTAGCAGATCTCTCTAGTACAGAAAGACTTTTGTCAAAGAGCTAAGAAAATATTTAATCAAGCAGTAAACTTTCCATTAATTATTTTGACTGGGAACCATAACATATTCACTGAAGGCCAAAACCCTCAAATAAGTAAATTAAGTGGTTAATTAGTGAAACTTCAAAATAAATCTAACATGGTAATAATATTTTTTAAATTGCATGCCTTTAATTTAAAGCAATATTTTCTGAAACTGAAAACATTGTTAAACAACAAAAAAATTAAGACTGGAGTATGTTCTTTGTTAAAATAAAAACAAATGTGCTATTGCACATTTGAAGTGGAAAACAAAATCAGGCTAACTTATTCTTTTCTCATGCACTCATCTTCAACATGGTATCAATAATATAGGTAAACAAGACATACCAGCTATTGTTTTGTATATTTTGACAAAAAATGCATTTAATTACATTATTTTTAAAACAGACTATAAACAAATTCTAGAAAGAGCCTATCAAAAATGAATTTGAAAACTAGTCTAGCAGTGATAAAATCAATACAGCAAGACAGTCAATCAACCTCATCCTAACTGCCTGATCTGGATTATTTCTGGACTAACAGCCTCACTTGTTTACAAATCTGTGTGCACTGCTAAATAGTATTTTCATGATGGATTTCAGAAATCTGTACATACAGGGTTTTTGGCTCTCCACTTGTAACTATATACAATGCATTGGAAGGGATATATTGTCCTTACATGAGTATGAAATGCATATTATTTGTTCCATTAAAAAATCCCCAAAGACCTGCTATAATTTGCTGCAAGAAACTTGTGAAAAGTGTCCATAAATTGCTAATACATCCTTTTATTTTGGCAGAATAACAGCTGCATCTATCATACCATGAATTCTGCTTGTCTAAACAGAGACAAAAGTTCACAAATTTGTTTTTTTTTATTTTTAAACTGATTTACACATTGTTCAGAGGGTAGAACAGTCAAGAAACGTAATAAAATATTAATCTGAAGTGCATATAGGCTGTCTGGCGAAACAACATTTTAGATGTCTGTGAGAATCATTGCTCAGGATTTGCAGACCCTCAGCAGTAGGGCAGGATAACTTCATCAGCCTGAAGGTATTTTCACAAAATCCCAGATACTCTAAAGGTGTAGATTCTCTGCTCTCTTGAATGCAGGTTTAACAAATCAGAGGCTCTCCCAAAGTCCAACAGTCATGGGTGTCTTTTTCTTTATCTGGTCTTGTTACACTTCATAGTGTCTGCTTTAAACTGTATTATACAATTGTGACCTAGACAAACTGAATTGAAGCACAGACTAACTCTGTATTCTTTCTTTCCATCCTTTACACAGTTCTCAGCACTTTCAGCCAAAGAAAATAAAGCCATTGCAGAGAATGATCAACTAATTTGGAATGAAATATCTACAGAGGGGTTTGTTGTAAATCACTGTAAATAATTCCTTTTGTATGTCCCCTCTTTCCATCTCTGAAATGGGCACTTTTTATATCTACTAAATAGTACTAAGAGATGGGTATTATTGTCAATGCTGCTGTTCCAATTATCAGTCTAATTGGAGTGATGAAAGACAGAGCTGGCATGGAGAACCAACAGCTTATTCCCTGAAGAAGAATTCTTAAGCACAGATAAGTCATACCAGCATAGTACCATTTGCTTACTCCTATTCACATCATTGCTATTTCTCAGATGTTACACTAGTACCTATTGTAACTGCTAGTGGCTTAAATATTATATATGATCGAAAAATTGTGTCATAAAACAAAGAAACCTCATTTATAATGAAGGTATTAGTCAAATATGAAAAAGGGTTTTGCTGCAGTTCTTTCTCCTAGAGTTTAATGCAAGACCAAACAGAAAGATTAATGAGAACATACTAATAGTATCATAGATTCATAAAGGTTGGAAAGGACCTCTAAGATCATGGAGTCCAACCATTGGCAGCACTGCCAAGTCCACCACTAAACCATGTGTCTAAGTACCACATCCACAAGTTTTTTGAACATTTTCAGGGATGGTGATTCCACCACTTCTCTGGTAACTCTGTTCTAATGCTTGACCACCTCTTCAGTGAAAAAAATTTTCCTAATATCTAATCCAATAATGATACTCCAATAATGAATGGAATGCATTGCAAATACAGGACTTACCTGATTGATCATACATATGCCCACAAATTACTAGGCTTACTTTTACTTCATGTCTTTTGGTATACCAGTGAAAATCTAGGTATGAGCATTTCACAAGTGCTCAAGAGCAGCTTTGCACTTAAGTGTAAAGTGAGCAACTAGGTAGAATCTTCCAAGAAGTAAAAAAAAAATTGCATGTAAACTACAAAAAAATCAGTGACTTGATTGTCAATACCTGTGTTTATAACAGATTTCCTGATTCTGATTTTCAAACAGGCATTTTTTTTCCTTCAGAAATATTTAATAAAGACACCTCCATTAGGAAATGGTAAGAATTTGGTCAAGATCAAGAGGATGAGAGAAGACAAGAGAGTCTGGTAAGGGAAGACAGTGGCACTCTGAATTAACAGATTGAACCTAGAAGTGTTAAAAACACAATCTTGTTTTTCAAAAAAAAAAAAAAACCAGCAAACCAGATAACAAACTCAACTTTCCAAATCCCTCAAAACACACCAAAATGAATAGGCAGGTGAATCCTTAATAAATTTGTTTCACTTTTATTTGTTATTTTGAGTGTTTTATATATTTCTCTTACAGCATTACTAATGATGTGAACTGTTTTTACAGCAAGCTTGGATTTGCAATATATCCATTTTCCTCTAAACTGCAATGTGTCCTGCAAATGAATGGTTCACATGCTAGCATATGAGTGAATCAAATTACTACTATCATAATTTCTTGACTGGTAAAATAAAGGTGAAATTTACAGTCATATTTTGCTATAAAGATAAAGAGATCTGTAAGGCATATATTGCATTAATATGCATACATACACACATAGGTATGCACATGTGCGTTTGTGATTTATGAATAATTGTAAGCATAATCACAATACTTTTATTTCATGTTATGTTCCTTAAGTGTATTTGTAGTGGGCCTTGCCCAAAGGCAACAACAGAAAGATTCACACTGTTTCAAGATACTGTCTTTAGTATGTTTACTAAGTAGAAATTAGATAAATATAAACTAATATGTTTATTAAACATGAATTAGAACAATTCCATTTGGTTTACTATATACAGTACTGATATTTTTGACAACAACTATTATTATTCTTCTTACCATTACTTGTACTAGAATTAAATAGAACCTGGCAAGTATATTAAGTATAATTTAACATGGTACATGGTTATTCTAATACCCACTGATGTGGGAACAAATCTTAGCCAAGAAAAGCAATTGGAAGACAGGCTCTAACAGTTATTTACTTGCAACAATTTACTATATGAAGCTCCAGTATGGTCTGAGAGACTTTCAGATGCCTATATATATCAAAAAACTATTTCATTTGAGTATGTGCTGAAAGCTTGTCTTGGGGTAATGTCACATGCTTCTATTTCTCAGCAGTCACTTTTTGGTTGTTTAATCTGTTTTCTGCTATTGATTTGTTCTGGTCTTTTTTCTGTTAAAGTCTGGGTCTTTTAACAAATGTCAAGCTTTACATATCCTCTGTTTTGATAAGTAATGCAATATGCAAAATGCTTTGAATGAAATTCTTGGTGTCCAAGAAGAAAAGCTTTGTTAAAAAGGTTATGATAGAAATTTTATGATGCATAGTAGACGTCATAGGACATTTATCGATCCACCTAACATTGTGTGTCTGGAGATATAATTTATTTCAAAGTCCTTACCATATTGTATTACTTAAAAACAAGTACAGCATAAGAAGGCATGGAGAAAAAAACCTCAACATTTTAATGAAAGTGACCAGAACGAATCCTTAGCAGCAAAGCATTTACATCAATTTAAGCTCTGGAAAGAAGGTAGGTTCAGCAGGTCTGTGAAAAAGGTAAATGCTACAATATCAGAAAAAATTAACCTTTTACTAATGTTACTTATGGCTATAATGAAGCTGTATTCTTTTTTTTAGTTGCATTGTTTGCATAAAAAATATTGTGTTGCAATTTTACATTATATTTTTAAATTTCAAAATTATATTTAAATAACATTGAAAATTCTGGGGAGCAATTTATATGAAATCCCACATGATATGTAAAGATATATCTCCTTTTTCTATGGAAATTTGAAGAAAGAATATACTCATGATTAATATTTTTTCTTTGTAAGTAAATGGTGAATCTTGTTTGTAAATCTGCTTGACTTCATGTCGGTAGGAGTAGAGACTAGTTCTAAAATTTTATAGAAATGATGAACTTAAATTCCTTTGTTTACCAAACATTGATGCTCTTCTAATTAGATCATGCTGACAATTACATACTTGAATAATCTGAACTCTAAAATGTGACTGAGTCACACGGAGTTGAGAGAGAACAATTTACAAGAATATATTATAAACATTTATTAATTGCCATTCCACACAGTTAAAATAAACATAATAAACATAGTGTTTCAAATACATTCCTGTAAAACACAACTCTTTTCTAACTACAAACAAGACTTTCAGCACTACTGGTTATTACAGCTCAATATTTATTTTGTGTTTCAGCTCCTTATCTATTTCCCCAATTCTGACCATTTAGGATGAAATTGTGTCTGCCTGAAATTTTCCAAAAAAATTTGGTCACTTTTAAGAAAATATGTAAAATATTTATGTTGTCCTTTGCAGAGGAGACCTAAAATCTACCAAATAACAAAGCCTTCCTTTTAGGATATGTCCAAATTTGGATCAAGTATATACAAATTGAAGTTTTTCCATGATCAGAGAAGGAGTTCTTGATCTTTTGGGCTGTATTCACTAAAATGCCAGTCATGGAAACATGATTAACCATGATATTACATGGAGCTAAGCAAGACAACTCCTAAAGATAATGTGGAAGATCATGCTAACTCAGGGAACTTAAAAGCCTGCTCATTTCATGTCTGTGAATGAACAATAGCTACAGAAACCACAAAGAGGGTAAGAATCAAAACTCCTACAGGAAGAAGACTGAGAGAAGAGGCAAAGGGCTGGAACTAAAATCCAAGAGAGGAATGAGACTGACTTGGAATCAAGAGAAACTAAAGCTAACTTGGTAAACATTGTCCTGGCACAGCTGGAACAAGAGACTAGAATGACTTGACAAAGAGACTGACACAGAGCAGAGAGAAAAACATGAGGAAGAAGAAAATTGTAATTGGCAAAGGGGAACTGAGTAAGAATAAAGAAGATGGATTATGGGCACTATATGGCTCTTAACTCTCAGAATGTACATAATTAAAAGAAGTGAAAATACAGGTAATGATAAGAAAGAACACAAAGAGTAAGTACATTATGAGACTGGACTCAAGATCTGCCTAAACAGTACACTAAAACAGGCCAAATTTGGAGGAAGTCTAAACTAGAAGATGATGAGTCTGAGGAATATTGTCAGGAATAATCTGGATTCAGAAAGAAACAGAGAGTGAGAAGAAAAAGGTAATCAGACCAGGATCTGTAGAAACAAACAGAAGACCTGATGGCTTATGTGGGAAGGAAGAGTGGATGGGAGAGGAAGCTTATGCTGCAATAAGTTAGAGGACAGAAACAAGAATTGTTAATAGTAAAAGAAAGGATTACGGAACACACGTGTGGAAAAAACAGCAACGAAAAAGAGACAAATCAGAAGGAAAAAAACAACAAAAGAAAGAATGCCTTGGGAAAGAAGATCTCATAGACACATCTTTACCATCCAGTGCAACAATCTGAAATAGCTCAACATAAATTACTGGACCTTTCAGTGCACTGACTTGAGAAATATTTTTGAACCTACTTAACAAACATCCCACAGCAACGGAAACATAAAATTGTTATTATTGACTCAAATCATAAGACAGAAATCCTTGTCGATGGTTTAATGTTTCCATGTGTCTAAGCGGATATCTAAGTGAGCTACAAGCCAATGTCTTGAAATCGGTTTTTCTTTCTCTCTTCTTTTTTTTTTTTTTTTTAAATCTGGTTTCTCCAAAAAACCACACTGAAGAACTTCCAAACCTGAGTAGAAGACTATAGACTATCCAGCTGTAAAATTAAGCACTTAAAATTTAGAAAATGCCTTTGTGTATCTGTTCTGGAATTATTTTCATAATTGAAAACATGGATGATGAAATTACATGAGATCATGTATCATTTTTTCTCCCTAGCCTGTTAAATTCAATGAAAGCAAGTTCTACATACCTTTTAAAATCTGCATTTAGGTAATTTTTTAATATGCAATCTCAAAGTGAATTAAGCAGCATCTGGTAAAATGTCATTCTGTAGTCTATTCAAAAAGATTAGGTATATGTTGTTTGATAGTTAAACAATACATAGAAAAATATGTATGTATCTCCACAAAAAAGAAAAAAAAAGAAAAAAGAAAGAAGGAAAGAAATATGCACAAGAAACCCCTTGGTAAAATATGAGTAAATTCATAGAGAGCTTAAAAATGAGATGCTTACTACACAGAGTTTACAAATCCTAAATGAAAGACAGCAGTCCTTGAACTAGAATATATAGACAATAGTGACACTGAGAAGAAAGGAACAGGAAAGCAGGAATTTTTTAAAGTGAAGCTGTACCATACACTGCTCATAAAAAAGTTGAAGAGTTTCTAACAACTCTCATCATGAAAGAAGGGATGCAAAAATAATCAAGCTGGGGGTTCTGTCAAGAGCAAAAAGAATTGAATAAGATTCAAAAAGAAAGTGAAATAAAAGTTACTTTGTTTTTTGTTCTGAGTTGGAAGACTTTTCACTGTAAGAAAGTCATAATTAAACTGCATTAATTTAATCTCACTGACTAACACGGTAGTAAAGTTTGAATTTATTTGAGAAATAGAACCGATAAATGTTTTTCAGTGGAGATATACATGGGTCCATTTTTGAACTAAGGTTCAGGTCCTAATTATTTTTTTTTCCTGGAAAGCACTATTTTACTGCTATCAGAGGCTTCCTGAAAAGCTAGAATTCAGGGAGGAGAAGAATTAAGAATTCTGGGCAGTATTTTAAATAACAAAGGCACAGATCCCATTGTATTTCACTTTCAAATTCTGGTCAGAAGATTGCAGTTCCCAAGGCAAATATAATGAAAATAAAGCTTCAATTTGCAGAGAAAAGAAAACCACAAAATTGTGATGACAGTTAGACAATGTAAATATGTAGGAGACTCATCTAAAGGACCAATATTGGTTGGCCAGAAACATATTAGGAGGAGAGAAGGTAGTTGATTGTCACAGCCTACTCACAAATTGGATATGAGGATATAAAAAAACTATACTGTCTAGCTAGGTATGAAAAATGTTTAGCTTCTAATTCTTGCAAAATATTTCTGTGCCCATCTTGCAACTTAATGTTGACTATAGTACCAATTCTCAGGAAAGTGATGAAACAAGAAATACAACCAGAAATTCACACCAATGTTTATGGAGTTATAAAAATCATAAAGAATGGTCAGATAAGAATGGACACCCCCCCCCGCCCTCCCCCCAACCAGCCCCATACAAAAAATTACCTCAAGAAATAGAAAAGAAAAAATAGTTACTAGGGAGCATAAAGCAATAACTATGATTTCTAGAAGGAATATAATATTCTTTCTAGAACATAATACAAATATGTTCTTAGATCATAACATACTGGCCATTAACAGAAACAAAGTCCTAAATTAGATGGATAACTATTTAGTCCAACTGAACAATGGCTACTCTTTCTTTAGGTTATACATTTATTTAAGCTTTATTCTTTTAATATTGAGTCAATTTAATGAACAATTATATTTCCCTTTGAACATGTAACAGGGAAGCAAATCAAATACTTTAAAGTAAACAAATGCTTTCCTTAAACTAAGATATACTATGCTAAAAGCATTTCTTTTATTACTTAATTGATTTTGCTTTGTCAAGGAACAGAATTAAGTTAGTTTAGGATTAATGCATCCCATCCAAATTTTTCAGAAAAAATAGTACATTTGGCTTATAAAAACCTTGACATTGTTTTATTCAGAATTCAAAGAACCTGCCTTTGGAAAAAAAGATCTATAGAAAGAACATAAAAGTTGGGAAGTTCCCAAAAATATTTCTTAAAATCTTGATTTAGTCTTTCTAAAATCCCCTGTGAATTAAAGGATAATAACTTCAAAGTGTTGGAAGTTTTGTTTTAACAAAGACATGATCATTCATACATTTCCCTGTACTATATATAAAAGGTATTTTATTTCAGTATCACATAAATTTGAGAGGGATTTTTTTTTAGTAATTATACTTAAGAATCCATTATCTTGCATTTCTAGACTTTACTTTTCAGCCTGTAAGATCTCAACAATTTATTGATACAATTTCTAAATTACAAGTTATATATAAGGAACATGTATGACACTCCCAAATAACAGCTTTTGATTCCAAACAATAATTGAATTCTGAGCAACAACCAAAACTATGGATGTTGGAAAGTGAACTTAGTAACATTTTATTAATTAAAGATTGTCAAACCATTGAGGTTGAGATCTCCTGAAAAAATGGTACAAGAGCTTGATTTAATAATTTATTGAAATGACAGCACCTCTAAAGCCACAGCATCTTTATAATAATCTGTAATACAACTACTAAATCACTGAAACAGTTCCTAGGCATCTTCATTTAATATTTCAGAAGGCAAAACCAAGAGAGACTATACAACAGGAAAGCATTTTATAACAAATACATTCTCAGTAAAGGCAAATTTATAATGTTTTCAGATTAAGGATACCATGGGGCTAATAATTTAATTTTGATCATTGAAAAGCAACAGTCTTTGGCAAACAGAACTAATGTAATAAATATGTTTCTATACTGCATATGAAATGTACAAAGCTGACAGTAATGTCTGGTTTTATATATCATAAGTGATACAATTGAATGTATCACCACCGTTTAATTTCTTAAATCAATGATGATAAAATTTATATAGACACATATGCAGAAACATGTAAAAAGATGTAAGACCTGGACTTTTTTTTCCTTAGTTCCTGGACTACTGAAAGGGGAATGAATACATAGGTATGGTGTATTAGATGTGTATTTTATGAAAGTATACATATATTACCAGACATTGTAAACTCTCTCTCTCTCCACCCCTGCCCCTCCACATTTATGACTCTGCCAGTTGATTGTTCTTTCCTGCTCCTCTCCTAATTTCTCCTGACTGAAAGTATAATGCAATGACACTTTTATCTTCCAAAGAAAGATCTTGTTCCCAAGATCCACACAGGCAAGTTCTACATGTTGAAACAGTTCACTTTAATTTATTTTTGGATGGAGTTACAGTATAGGTTACAGTCTAAACAGTGGTTACACACTAATATGAATGCAGTGTATACTATTTAACTCAATTATTCAAGATATGCACACATTCAATTCTGGATATATGAATAACGATAATTTTGCCATTGATATCAGTTTAGAGCCATCTCACCTAAATTCAGGATCTTAGCAGTTAGAACTCTCATCTAATTTAAATTGTGTGGCTTCATCACTAACCAGTGGAGAGGAACAAGAAAACTAAGGGCACAATTCATTCTTTTCTAAGATGGCAGGCACAAAGACAGAATTATATTCTTTCTCCATTGATGCAATTAACTTAGACTATGATGATAAATTTTATCTAATCTAATTTTAAGAGTGTAAATCAAATGAATAAGCACAAACATATTGAGTCACTATTATCTTTTGCTTGTGGTGAACTAATGTAAATAAATCTTTATTCTACAGCCTCTACAAAGTATGTCAGAAAAATAGAGATTTCAAGCATTTTTACATGTTTTTCTTGAATTTTAATTTATTTTTCACTGAAAATAAAAATTCAGCATATACGGAAACATAATCAAAAAGTAAATCCAGCAATTTATATATATAAATTACATGAAATACCTAATTTCTATTTTGAAAACATTTCAAGAAACTTCACTACTTAGGAATTTTGATAATTTTGCCAAAGTTATGTACTACAGTTTATATTATCTGCAATGTGTTTTTTGTGGGTTTATAGTTTTATTTATTTGAAAGACATTGTACAGAAGTAGAAAAATATAGTATGCCATATTATCAGAAATATATTAACATTTCTTCAGTTACATCAGACAATATAAGACAGGAAACTTAAAATTCTATACTTTTATGACATTCAAGAATTATTTTTTTCATTTTTTCTAAATATAGATTCTTTTGTTACCTTCTATGGTATTAGAGTGGTAAAAATATAAGCCCTTAAAAGGATCCTCTACTACTGAGCTATATATGGTGAGTTCAGTGGGATCATATACTACAGCATAATGGGTAATCAACATGACAGAAATCTGTGCCTTGATTTGTGATATGTGTTCTGGTGTTCAGGCAACAAAACATGCATTTTTCAAAGCTCTATTAGAAAAAAAAATAGAGGAATATTAAAAACCAAACCTTTTTCATACTTTAGGGAAAAGAAAATCTTCTTGGGACTCAGACATGAGAAGACCTACAATACATCACAGGGAACTTCCCACTAAAATCACTGGAGGAAAGTCTATTGATATTAAAGTTTTTAAAGAAAACTGTAGTAAATGTATGATACAAATAAACAGAAAGATAAGCAGCATGTGTTATTAAGGATTCCAAGCATGCTCAGTTCTACCTAACATTTTAAAGTGATCTTTGATATTGAAAAGATCTATAACTTACTTGAGGATCTTGCTGAGTGTCTGTGTGGCGGCTTATTTTTTTCTCTGTTCTCAGTCAAAGCACTTCCACTGGCCATGGAAACAAGGTCTAAATCCATGTCTTCTCTACTTACACGGCTTGCCTGGAAGCAGTGGGAGAGAATGTACACAATCATGAAACAAAATATAACATTTTCTGAATGTAGCTCACATTACTCCAAATAAACAAACAGGTCTGTCAAACAACCTTCTTCAAAATGATACCACAATCCTTTTTTGTTGCCTAGGCTGAACAAATGCACTATGTCAAAGCATTTTTGTAAATAAGAGCCGATCTTAAAATTGTGGTTTGTGATCTGAGTCAATGCAACAACAAAAGAAAACATTTTAGTACAGTAATTTTGAAGAAAATCAATCTTGCAGAGGGCTGATGAAACCTTAAACAGCTTAAGATCATTTACTGACCAGTCTATAATTTAAGTTATAGTTGAATGTCAGAGATGTCATATTGGATTATTTCCTGCAATATTTATGCTTTATCCAGGACACGTATCACTTCAATCAGTCATGGGCCCAGTGAGTAATTTAATCTTTTAAGTTTTTGCTAATTAACCATAACCATCAGACAGCATTTTAATTATACTTTAGGCAATGGTATTATATTAATTATATACTTCTAACATGCAGTGGTGGTATGCTTTGGCATGAGACATGTTAGCTGCACACACATATGACAAAATAAAAATGAAAATCATATTTCATTTTAGCAATGCTGTTTTGGGAAAATATAGGGCAAAGTTTAAAAACAGACCTGGAAGATACCACCCACTGTAAATTGCAGATTTGTTATTTTTGCAGAAACAACTTCACATTTACTGAAGAAGATAAGGAAAATCCATTCAGCATCAAAAGCAGCCTCTAACAAGATACTGAGGGCCAGTAACAATGATGGGGAAAATCAGACACTGCTGATGAACAGTCTACAAAATCCCCAGTGCAGAGTCAGTCGGCTGGAAGTACTGAACATAAGGATATACCTTTCTAGTCTCTGGACCTTCAAAAGTGACGTCCAGAAAAGTAGATGATGTCTTTCCTCTCTCTGGGCTGAAGAGCTAGGTGTCCTTCAGAAGCTAGGTGTCTAACTGAGTATTTGTTTTTTAATATAAAAACAAACTAACTACAGAAAAGGAAAGACCTTGCTAGTGGTAATGTCACTAAATTTTTGTCTAACATTGTAGTAGCAAGATTGCTCAACCAAGTATTGACAGACTGGGTCTCAACTCTATCCTCAGGGGGCTAAAGCCCACAGCTCCCTTTTTCTCAGGAAAGTACTGTTACTATGAAGTTGTAGGCCATTCTGGAGGAGATGATTTCCAGACTTCCTGTTCAAACTAGCTCACTGTACCAAAAGCAGCACTGCACCAATGCAGACAGGCTTTGTAGTCCAGTCTAACTTAGAGAACTCAGATGAAATGGGGACCTGTTTCATTTCCTTGTCTTTACTCAGTCACTGTTTAATGTAAAATTCATTAAAAAGTCCATGCATTTTCAAACCAAAAACTCCAAAGATACAGAGATTTTACACTCTTCCTTAGTGATTGCATACCCTTTGTGTCCACACAGAAAGTTTATCCCTTATTCTCTGATGATTACCTTTCTTATGTTTAATGATGAGGATTTTAAAGTTTTGCTTTGCACAGCTAGTCTTTATTATTGATGTTAACATCAGTACTATATTTTCTCTTCCATAGCAGTGTGAAGAAACTTTGAAAAAATTGTTTTACTCTGCCAAATATTTCTATTTTTCTGGCCTTAATATTTACAGTTGCTTTAAGCTTATGAGAGCTTCCTATTTTCAAAAGCTTTTAGTCTTTCATTAGTAGACTAATTCATAATGCAATGATTGTGATACTCAAAGAGATTCAAACCAATAGAACTGATCATTCTTATTTCTATCTAACCTGCTTCAACACACAGCAAAAGTTTTTTAATGTCCCAATTCCCAAAGACCCAGGAGGCCACAGAATTTTATACAGCTAGCCTTTCTATGGTATTATTATCCAATCCCTACCATCATAGAAACTAAGGCTTTATCATCTTGTAGACAGCAATATTCAGGGTTATATGCTAGATTTCATTAGGGCTGTCTTGATCTCCGATGTAAAATATTTGTTATTTTATTTTAAATAAAGATAAGTGTTTTTACCCAGTTACAGTCAGAGTAATATTTAAGGTTATATTAATCACTGGAGCAAACTCAATTCTGGCTTTTCAAAGAAGCTGACTGAAAGTCCTCTGAAGCTAATTAAAACCTTCCCTTTTTCATTTATGATTTAGAACCAAAATTTGGAAGAAATTTAAGATATGGCACAGTTTTTCACAGACTAGTATTGGACTTCCATTTGTAGCGATCACCATAGTTAATTCTTCATACTTTAAGCCGTTGGTTTTATTACCCCAAACCCTTCTTACTAATTAATTGGAAACTAATTTCAACCAGGAGGAATCCTTGCCTTGAACACAGTTTTGCATCTGTATATTTGTCTATTTCTAGGTAAAATTATCAAGACGTTCTGCAACAGAGATAAAAGGTGCTTTTGAATTCAAGTTACATCTAAATGATTTGGAGATACTGATCAATAGTGAAGTGGTTAATCCTGTAGGTAACTTAAACTTCATACAAAAAGAATCAGGAAGTCTATCCTACTTGCTATTCCACAAAATCATATTAAAATAGTTTAAACTGTAAGTCAGCATGCCTTCCTAAGCACTTCTATGGTATTCACTAGTGAGAAAAATCCACAAAGATTTTTATAGATTAACATAAGAAGGTCTTAGATTTACTGCAGGTTACTACAGAAGAAATAATCTCCAGTGAGAAGACTTTATTGTTTATGTGCAACCATTGAAATGCCATTTTTTATCCACAAAAAAGAAAGTCTTAAATTACTGGAATGTGCACAAATATCATTTAGAAAACTATATGAATCCAGTATTCTCAGAATGCAGCTTATGGAACACATAAAAAGCAGGGATTGTCTAGCACATCAGAAAACTTTATGGTCGAGCATACGACATAGGAATAAACTACCGGAAATGCCCAGGAATGCTTTCCTCTTCTAATGCTTGCTCTCTCTCTCTCTTTTATTTTGATATATATATTCCACTTTCTTTCAGTTTACAAGAATTTTTTGATAATGATTGCAGCTGTTAACTTGATTTTTTTCATGATTGTATAGCTTTTAAGTAAGCTACTGTGCAAAAGTAGTAGGAGTATGTTCACATTTCAACCTTTAAAAGAGAGCCCATATAAATTTTAAAACCAAAATTCTCCAGCCATCTGTGTGTACAAACCACATCATTATTTCACTGCCTATATTGTACTGCTTTCTGCATTAGAGATATATTTCATTCCATTTTCTATTTTTTGAACCATCTATTGCATTTTTCTCTGTATTTCATTCATGTGGAACAGCTATGTTATTATGTGGCACAGGCTGTGACAATTCCATAACTTTGGCAGTTATGTGGGCACACCACATAATTCTATTGTGGGATTGCAGCAGTATTTTGTGGACAGAACCGCTTAGTGTAAATAACATACAATCCACCTATGTGCACATATGCTTACCAATAATTACATAATATGTAATTTAGATAACATTATTAAATTATGATTTTCTCAAATTAGATAAATTACTGTTTTAGACTCGACCTAACAAATAACTATTGGTGCTGCTGCATTCAAACCCCACAACAGTCATTTGGTTCATGATTCCAGCCCTTTAAATTTTAGAAGAACCTAAGAATTGGACATACCTGCCAGAGAAAAATATTTGACAAAATCTGTCTTAAAGAAAACAGTAACAGTAAAAAACTAAGGCTTAAAAGCATTTTTTTCAAAGGTGAATTTTACAAGAGTTTATGGAATCATTTCCAAAACATGCAAATTGCATAGGTTGTGAAGCTGAAGAAGAAAGAGGTTAGAAAGGGGCAAGATTGCTCAGAGAACAAAATGAGGCACATGACACATCATCTAACTGGGAAATACTTTTTATGAAATATATTACATCACATATATGAGTATAAAACACTAATTCTGCATAGCTTCTAAACTCTTGCCCCATTTTTTAAAACCATACAACATTATATCAATAAAAATATTGCTAATATTTTAGCAGTGAATTCTATATTCACTGAATATGAAAATGTGAAGTCTATATATACAGAAATGGAGCAAGTATACATTGGCCTGTAGGCATCACAACTACTCGCTGTCAAAGGAACTTTTGGGTATCTCTGACATAGTCTTTTAATTTTGTAAATCTTCAAATTGTTATACTGCTCATATCTCCCCTCATGCCAACTTACATGACTGCCAGTTTCAGAAAATCCAATTTTTTTTAAATGTTACACAAAGAGTGAATAATGAAAAGAGGAGATGGCATTTTAAGATGTAAAAAAATATAGAAAAGAAATTGTAGGAATAAGTCTGATTTCATGCAATGTTTTCAATAATGTCACCATATTAATATACAATTCCAACTTACTGTATTTCAATAAATGACACTGAAGGCATATTAGAATGAATTAGGTAGGTGATACTCAGAATATTGGAAGTTGTACAACTGAATACATGTTTTCAGTAAATAATGTAGTTGGTACTGAACCACATTTAATTTTTATCTTTTTTTTTTTGAAAATGCAGATTTAGAAGCTTCAAAAAACCACACAGTGGTATTTGATCTCTTAAAAACAAACTCAGTGTCAAATCATGAAGCTAGAACCCTATGTACTAAAATATTTGTGCTAAAATATTTTCTCCTGATATCCATCAGGGGGATGATTTGATTGCCCAACAGAGATAACACTACAGAATTACATTAATCAAAAAATTCTCCTGTTTTTACACCAGGTATGGATTGGAAATACATCAGTTCTGCAAGATCTGACAAAGAAACAAGTTCTTACCACAAGTTGTACTTGTCTATTGTCACATATCACAGGATCTAACTCAGGCAAAAAACGACAGCTGGGAAAAATGCAGAATAGAAATTTCAGTAACTCCCACTGTACTGGGCTCACTAAAATACCTACACAAAATCTTTTCAGGAGACAATCCTGGTTAATTATTTAAAATAATTCCACGATTAAGATGCACCAGAGAAATTAATATTAACTGATAAATTATAAGAGCACTTAGTATTAAATTTTTTGTACTTAAGATTAGAAAAATAATTAACAATTGTTTACTCAAATGACAGAATTTTGTATGTGTTGACATAAATTGTAGAAAAACCAGTTTTCATATTCCTTTTTGTAAGAATAAAATTGTTTTCAGTTGAATAAATATATCAGCTGTTCTAAACTGTCTACCAATAAAGTTAGAATGGAGATCAGTTGGACTTTTGGCACATTAAAAACTGGTTTCATGATCTTCAAAAAAGTCATTACAAATAGTAGGGCATTGCATACACCTGCAGAGGTAGCACAATAATATTTAAGAAAATTCTTATGTCAATTTCTATGTCTTCTTACTTTCAAACATCAGTACATGTTATATTTCAGTGTTTTCATTCAAATTAAAAGTCAAGGAAGACATCTTAAGCAAACACTATGAGTATTTCTCTACTATGGATCATGACTGAAAGATAAATATTTCTTCAAAGCCAGATAAATATTTCCTAAGGAATGTATTTTTCATATAGATTCTACAGACATTGATACAACCTGAATATGTGGCATATTTTTCTGCACAAGACAGAACAATTTGCAGCCCATTTAATTATAAATTAAATACATTTTAAATGAAAATAATGCTAGAATTCATATACTAAACCCATTTCTTGCCTACTGACACTTTGTTTGGTTTTATTAGAGGTGCTTGGCATTGTGTCTACTAATGACTTCATTAAGATACCAATGCCTTATATTGAATTTATGATCAAAATATACTTTCTATGTCTTCATGTTAGTTTAGGCAACATGAAACTTTCCCTTAATTGTATTGACATTTTACCTGTTTAATAACCAAAACTGAATATAGAAGGGACATGTTTACAACATTTTAGTACAGTGTAGTATAAAGATGTAGATGCTGGGTTTATGTTTTGAAGACAAAATATAAATAAACACTATTTAGTTAAAAAAATGTATTTTTTACTTCCTTAATCAAATCTTACAATATAGCTAATGTTACAGTTGATTTAATTACATAAAACCATAGTATTATATCATATATGATGAATAAGCACTTTTTTCTACACTCTTTAGAGTCTAAAAATCATTGCAGTGCTAAAGTAAAACTATGTAGTTATTTATGATGAGATTCTGAACATTTATAACTTCATTTTCAATGTGGAAGAAGTATCTATCCAATGACTACTAAGCCAATTCTAAAGGGTGCTATATTTGGGACCCGGAAATATGGTGAACCCTCTGCTAGCTGCAAAGTCATGTTTGTTTTAGAACTATTAACTTAGGTTTCACTTTACAAGACAAATTTAAAATAAAAAAAATCTAATTTAAAGACGATGACCTCACCACTTCATATTTCTGGAACTGGCTGCTTCATAATCCAAAAGCTGTGCATGAAGCCATTGGTATGTGAAGTCTTTTCTCTGTAATTTCTCATCTAACGTAGTATCCAGCTGAGAAAATTTTTTATCTGGGGAGGAAGAAAGATACTCCTGTCTTTCATCATTATTTTAAAATACATTTTCTTTCAGATTTCCTGGATAAACTTGGAACCTATGGCTTTTTGGAACAGAAAAAAGGCAATTACTTCATTTTCATACAAAGAGTCCAACTCTTTAAAATTTCTCCAGATCTATTTAAGAAATATGTTTATATCAGTTATAATTTTATGATTTGTTTTCTCTTTTGGGATGTAATATTGGCCTTCTGAATAAATTTATTTTATTGGGAAATAAATCTATCCTTTATTATGAAATTCATATAGAAGTATATATTACACATAAATTGCTTGTCGCAGCTGCCATGAATGTTGCTTATTGTTCTATTTACATAATTAAAAATATACAATCATTTATATTTACTATTCTACTTAGCAATCTATGAGGTTAAAAAAACAAATCACCATTATATGCAATAGTGGACACATGACAATCTTGTTACCCTGATCTGTCTTTTAATATGATCTATTAAGACATTTAAGACATTTTAACAGCCATTTCTGATTTGGATTCCAAAGCCATTGCATCTATGATACTATTTTTCAGAAATTACTACCTACTTTTAGATCACAAAAGGCATCTAAAGATAGAGAATAAAATAGTGACATTATGAAAAAAAATGCATAATTCCAGAGAACCTTCAGTTTTTGGACCATTCTGCTGAATATCAGACATGGTTAGAAGCATAAGGAAGAGGATGCCAAAATTGGAAGAGCATGCAGAGGAGGCATCATTGTTGCCTGCCAGCATTCATGGATTAGAAAAATTTTCATTTTCTTCCCTCATACATCAACTTCATAGGTTATATCTTTTTAGTACCTTCAACTCAGGGCTTTTATGAGACATTTGAATTTTTTTTTTTTTTTTTTGCTACAAACGTTTTTTGTTTTTCTCTTTGATGTAATTTCAGATAACACTGAGTTATCATCCTTTTTGCTAATTATTCCTTTTTTTTTCTTTCAAAGATCCTTCTTTCCTCACTGATAGGTGAATTCAGCAGCTACTAGATGTTTTTTTAGTAAACTGCAGGAACAATTGAGTTCGCAAAGATGACAGGTCACCTCACTTAACATCAAGTCCATTTGCTCATTATGGACGATTTAACTTTCAGTAACTGCAAAGGGGTGCCAGGGGGCAGGGACAAAGATATCAGAAATGCCATATTTTTCATTCATGTTTTGACAACATAAACTGAAGTTATAGGATATTCACCAATTCACCTTTTAAGAGGTTTGGTACATTACCTGTAGTATTTTTTAAACTTGCAATTTACTTTGCATAAGCTGCAAAATATAGCTCCTCACTGGCATTTTACCTGGCTTTGCAGTGAGCTCATTGCTTAGCTCTATGTGAAAGTAGCATAGCTCTTATTTCATTGTCTGAAATACAAATGTCTTTTGTTTATTTGTCTTAGTATAGGGAATCTCCATTCAATCGAGATCCATTCCTTAGGCTGAATGCATTCAAGGCAAGGTCCTGGTGGAGAATATAAAGTCATATATGTCTTGCTAGTCACTCACAGACTAGAACTTAGGCAGAAGAATTTTTCCTTAGTTGATGTAAAGAACTCTCATTTACCTCCTTAGGATGAGAGAAAATGAAAATCTTGGATGGACAGTCACTGTATCTATTCAAATGAGGGTGTGAGGGCTGACTAAAAAAGTCAAGCAGTGAATTACTGAATCAGTGCCAAATATTAAAAGACTAATAATAAAACTCTTCATCAACTTCCTATATTTAAGTGGGAATTACTTATTTTTTTCTAAATTTATGATATTGCCTTCCTGGTTCAGGAGTACAGTTTTCTAACCTTTATATTTTGAAAATTGATCGATTCCAAGTCCACAACCACAGTGGTATCCTTATAGCTCTTCATTCAAAGACAGATGCTGATTTATAATAAGAGTAAGACACATTGTGAGTGACTTCATAAGAGCATTAATCTGGAGAATAAGCCTTCTGCATATGTTCTCCAATGAGGAATAATCTCCCAAGAAATCATATTTAGTTTTTTTCTTACATGTATTTACAGAAATGTTGGCCCGGTGTTATCACCTTTCTAAGGATAAACACTTCTTTCTATTAAAATGATTTGTATTATTTATGCATTCACTGAAGTGTTTTTATCTTTTTCTCACTTAAATGGGAAATCAATATAGGGGATAAACCAGTATTAGAAGTTCATGTCTGAGTCTGTGTGTCAGTTGAAAGAAGATGAATATACAATAAGCTATAATAAAGCTTATCAAAAATCTGATCATTTTTAACTTGGCAATTTATTTTCCAAAATGATTTTTAATAATTTTCCTTAGTTGTAGTTTCAATTTTTGATTGCATTAGGTTTGAAACACAATTGGTTTTATTTAATAAACTTTTATTTTAATTTATTTTTATTTTTGCATGTTGATTATTGAAACATGATTGAAACAAAAATGTGAACAAGATAAAAGTGCACACAATAGGGTTTTCTTCCTTAAAAGTATTATATGCTATTAGACAGGGTATTCTTGTTCCATATTAGTGTTAATAGTGGTTTTTTTTCTCAAATGGGCAGATGCTCTTCAATAATTTGTTTATAATGTGGCATTCTATTTTCTTATTTTGAACATATCCATATTCTTACTTTTTAGCAGTAATATCTGGCTTTTTAATTCTTACAAAAATAAATCTATGCTAGGAATTAAAACACTGCATTATCACTTTTCTACTCCACTTATGAACTTATGAGTCTGGTGTATCAGTATCATTAACATGCATTTGCTTGGTAGCTGTCTTAAATTAGGGCTATGTGTTTTTTAAAAACCTGGGCCTGATTTTGTAGAAGTATTAACATTCATAGAAGATCCAAAGAGCTGTAAGCTTTCTGCATCTTTGAAATGGATCAGACCCATAATCTTTAATTGTTAAATGCGGACAGCTCTAAAACTATCAAAGAAAATAGAAATACATCAAAAAAGGCATCAAAACCCAAATTAATTTCAGAGGCATTTAAAGCATCATACCCTCATTAGATTATTGCTTCTAAGACTTCAGTCTTTTTGACTTTTTTTTTTTTTTTACATGACACACATGCTAATCATTTAAGATTGGAATTGTCTTACACTTGGCATTAATACAGTAATGATTTTTAGGTGTTGCCAAATAATCATGGACACAGATACTGGACACTTAGGCCAGATACAATGCAGCAGTCAGGGCCACCTACTGGCAATTTCCTACAAAGTTTGACCATCTAAATAGAGAGAACTTAGAAAAACTTGGGCATCTGAAATATCTTTGGAACCGAGTATTATAAGAAAGCAACAAATTGTTTTCTGGGTCACCAAATCCACATGCAAACCTGTAAGAACCTGACTTTTGGCATCCAGAAAAATGCCAACCTTCATCTGTCAAATCTGTTTGCTGAGTGTGCTCTGAGACAGTATGACTCACGTTCAGTTTAAAATATGGATGCTATTACGAACTTTAAATTAGACTATCTCTGGATAATCCGTTAAGTGAGCTAAAGGAGAAGGGCAAAGAATCGATTAACTGCTTCAGGTGAAGGGCCCTAGGTTCTACATGGAGTCAGTTTTCTTACAGGCTGTTGTTCAGGATACACGGATCTTGTCCCCTCAGCTGTAGCTGTCACTGTTAAAAGAGGACTGAAACACAGCCAAGGGAATAGCTCAACATGTGGAAGCTGGAGATTCAAATCCCATCAGGATAAGGGGTACCTGAAACCCATGTTCCCAGTGCTAGGACAAGTGCTGTTAACAACAAGCCAGCATACAAAAGGAAGGAGGATGATTACACAATGTCTGCATTCAGGGTGAACTCAAGCTCTGTGCCCAGAGAACACCAATCCTGGTTGTTGTAAAAGATAGTTACTCCACTCTTCATCAATTTATATGCAAGAGGATGCTAAAGAACCTTCAACACAGTAATTTTTTTCCAAATTGATTTGTTGATGACAGGAAGATAAAAGGTCTAACTTTAATATGTGCTGCTTCTTGATAAAAAAATATATGGAGAAGTCTGCACTGTATTGAACCTTTCAAATCTTGTGTTTAGAAGGTGATTTAAATCACTTCAAACCTTGCTTCATATGGAGTACAATACAAATAAAAGACTAAGAACCCTAAGACTTACAATGTGAAAGAGGGACTTGGAAATTCTTCAGCATTCTAAGTTTTCCTCCCTTAACAAAAAAAATCTGTGACCAGAGTTAATTTTCTTAATATGTATTCTGAAAATGGTGTTCTTCATGTAGGAATTAAGTAGCTGAACTTGCATACAAAATTATTGCCTACACTATTAATATATTAAATTTTTCTTCTCTGTCAGTACTGTGGCATAAATTACCGGTCAGAAATATATATTTCAAAGGTGTATGTGTCTGAGTATGAATGCACAAAATCTTTAAAAAAATTCTTACTGAAAATTAAAATTATCTACCCTGTGAGGATTTATAATTTCTACTGTCTTCTATAAAGTTATATCATGTGTGTAATAAACATTTATCAATTACCTTGAAATCCAAAATCCAACTTTTTATCTCATTTTTTCCATGTTACAACAACAAAAACAAAGTCTTATTTCTGTCACAGGTGTATACTACCCACCGAACAGAAAGTAAGAATGACATGAGTTGTTCTTGCTGTTAAGGCAAAAAAAGTGAAGTATTTGGAAACAGACAGGAAAACAACAATAATTAAAAAATTAAAACCCCAACTGCCCTTCACCCCCAAAACCCACTAGAATGTAGAAGAAATGAGAGGAATTTTTTTTTTTTCCACAGAGAGCTTAATACATTTGTCAGAAGTGTACTTTGTCAGGAGTCACTAAATACTCCCATCCATTACATAGCAACCACAACAGGCCCCAAATCGTTTAGGAAAAAGAATGCTATTTAGAGTGGTCTTTAGCATGCTTACAGGTGTTCTGTGAATACACTTACAGTAGCAATATATACATGACTTGCAGACACTTGGCAGCATAACGTGGCAGTAGAAGTACAGAGTTCTTACTGAAACTTATAGCCTCCCCTGATAATGTTTATCTACAACTCAGGTCTGGAATTTTCAGATAATGGGGTACATACATTTCTACCTTAAAAACATTTTCTTTTGACATATTAGTTAATTTTAGAAGGTATTTTTTCATCTGAGTGACTTTTGACTAAATTGACTTCCATCTCTTGGACCAGAATGAATGAAATAAAAATATTTAAAGTAGTGTCTGAGTGAGTTCACAGATGAATAAAAGATAAAATAGAATTTCATCACAAGAATACTGCATCAGGTTATGACCTACAACGTTTTTGATGCTTAAAAATGCTTTATCAAATATTTTATCAATTATCAACCAATAAGGAGTTTTGAACAAGGGAGCACTGATCTATGTACAAGAGAATGTCTTTTAAAAATTATAATACTAGCTACTAAAAGGAAAAAAAATTTAAGGAGAGGGTTTTTTCCTAAAAATTGTGCCCTTTTTCTCTTTCTGCCAGGCATTTTGTATTTTTTTCAAACTACAAATAAGGCATATGATATTACTATTTGATCTGTAAACCTCCTTTTCTTCTCTAATGTCTTCACCAACTAGTTAATTCTGTTTCAGCAGTTATCATATTTCAGACTGTGCTTTCTGTGTTCTCTCTTTGATGTCTTATTATTAGATTATGCAAAAGCTGAATCCTTTAGTTGAGATTCCTAAACCACTGAAAAAGTACAAATTTCAGCTTCTGAATTCGAGGAAAATGGGATTCCATATTTGTACCTTCCCATTATTTTCTATTTTGCTTCTTGTTCCTGCCCCTGCAGAATACACCACTATTATTTATCTGTCCCTAGCTTACTGTTTATACTCAACTTGTTCTTCTTCCCCCATTGAGGCAAATATAAGTCTTATTTCATCCTCAATGGTGTACTTTTAAAACACATAATTTAAAGTTATTTCTCTGTATTCATATTCCAATAGTGTCAAAGAAGTTCTTCCAATATCTCCTGATTATTTAACCTCTTCTATTTCAACCCTCTGATCACACAAATGTATTGCAAACTACCACTCCATATTAAAATGTTCATGTCTTTTACTCTTCTTGTAACATGGTACATTTCCACTTGAATTGCTTCATAAGGTTCATTTTCCTAGCACTGACAACAAGACATCATTAAACACTGTTCCTTCCAATTTGACCAACTTTTGCGACTTTTATGGGTTGTTATCACTTCCTGTACTCTTCCATTTACGTCAAATACAATTTCTTATTTATCTTCTATAATTTCCTTCATAACAATAGCAGTTTCATATTGTGATATTTCCTAAGACATATGACACTTTTCTGCATTCATGTATAGACCTAAAAAGCTATTTCAACTGGGTTGTACAGGAAGATGCCACACAGGCAACTGTTCAATTTTTTTTTTGCTAATTTATGACTGTTTGAATATGGAATTCCTGCATGTTTGAAAAACCAAGCTGGTTCTTAAAAAAAACCCAAAAAACATCCCCGCCAAAACCAAAGTTCAACTCTACAAAAATGAATAAACAACAGAGGTGATACTCTACCCACATGAAGAGAAAGAGTTCCTGATGTAAACTACTTCTACCTGCAATCAGCATGCTTCAGGATCCACTCAGGTGCTTACAGTTTCAAAAAGAACATAAAAGACTTTCCAGTGCTATACCATACTTTCACATTATTCTTTTGTGTAGTCTTCTGTGAACAGTGTTCTGTAGTTAATATAGTACTGGCTTCAGCCACTCTGCATGGGAAAACTTCATCAATAGCACTGCTGAGAATAAATCTGGAGTATAATCAAAAGTTACCAAGAGTTCTTTGGGTAGCCAAGGCTCTTGAAGAACCAAAGAAATCAAGAGGAGTAGAAAAATATTTTGAAATAGTATGTTCAGCATTTCAATGCTTAGTTATCCATCAGTAAATGTAAGGTATAAATAAGATGGAAGTAAATTGAGCCTATTTTGTTTATCCTTATTGCCTACACTCTCACACAGTTTCTGTCTCAAATTCCAAATCTGCCTAGTACAGACCTTATCTCCAGCTTTTTTCATAAACTTTGGGAATTAATAAACTAAATATAAAATAATAAATTAATAAACTCCCTAATGATGGATGTTCTCTACTGAATAGAGTATTTTATACTGTTGAGGAGAAAAACAAGAGATGCATAACATGAAACCCCCTTTTTCACAGAATATTTTGATAGATTTTATTTCTATCCATTCCTTCTTAAAATTAAATGACAGAAGCAATCAAGAACTTCAACACAAGTGTTTAGTTGCTCAGTAATGAAACTGTATTTCCAAGCAAGAAGAGATTATCACTTTATATGTAGTCCAAACCAGAGGAATACCTTTCTCTAAATTCAATAAACCGAGTAAAATTATTTAAGACATAAGATCTTCCAAAGGAATTCTCAAAATAACAAGTACAAAGGAATATTTTGTAAGAGTGCAGGAGGTCTAACTACTATGTTGTTCACTATAAAGAGGACAAAAACTACACAATACGATCAATTTTATTGAGTGTGACAACCATTAAGGTAGGTTTTGTTTGTAGTGAAGAACTTAAAAGCACAAGAAAGGGACTGAAAAATTCAAACCCAAAAAACTTTTGCTCAAAATAAAAATTTGAGGCTTCTATGTGACAAGAAGATACATATGCCAAGTATTAAAAAAACCAAAAAACCCCACCATTACTCGGGAGCAGCATGCAGCTAGTCAGTAAGGCTGACTCACGTCGCATTGTCTCATACTTTCTATGAACAGGTAATTAAAACATGTAATTGCGTGTCACAGCTTCAGAATTTTCATTTTAAAAAGTCTTTCTTATATTTACTCTTGAGAATACACATTTTTTCTAGAAAGTTATCTGAATAATAGAACTTGTTTTAAAAACTCATGTTCATCAACACACATGATGTGCACTAGTATCATGCATGATTGGTACTTAATGCAGTTTAACACTCAAAGTGAAATAATGAAATCATTGTACTAATATCAATACATACTTTAGTTACGAATGCCTCTGGACTGATTAACCATTCTATCTATATCATACATTTAATATGATTGATATATATATATATATATATATGACAGACCAAAATATTATATACTTTTCAACTTAAAAGGGTTTTATTTTTTTGGGCAAAACTATTTCTGGTTTAATTTCTGATCTTGACTTGAAATACCTATTGGTATTTGATGAACATACTGCGACAACAATTCACAGCTCTGTCAGCACAGTTATGTGTAACAGCAGAACTATTCTACATTTTCAACTACAGACACAAAGTCTACACTCAGTGCAAGGCTGCTGTTTAATTTACTTCACAGCAAAACCAAGAGGTAACAGTGAAGATCAGGCCTATCATTATGACAAACATTGTATAAACAAGACTTGGTTTAATGTTCATTGAATTAAATAGAAAAAAAAAGTCTCAGATAGACTCTGAGTCTTTTCTTTTTCTTAAGACACTACATCTGAGTTAATCCCCAACTCTGTGCAATTCTTATGTATCTCTAACCAGCTTAAAAACAACCATAAATACCAAAATTATGTCTATAAATAAATATAGACATAAAAGCACTAATTCTTCCTATTAAGTTATACTTAATTAGTTGATACATAATGGAAGATGATAAACAATATGAAATTCCAGTGTCTTACAGATCTATTAAAAAAAAATCCATTTTTAAAAAAGGTCAGGCAAAAAAAGCAAAAGAAAACCACAATTTGCCTATGAGTTGCCCCAGGTTAATTCTCCATACATATGTCTCAAAGATCTTAGTATTTGTATAGATTTTTTCATTAATTGAACTGAAATTCTT